>NW_027069532.1:1431202-1552829 GCF_002906115.3 Quercus suber | reverse complement strand
GGGGGGGGGGGCACCTGCCCCACCTGAACTTTCAAATGTTTTGACCCCCCCTACAAAAAAAAAAAAAAAATCTCAATTAAGTGAATTCACGTTACCTTTCCAACTTTTCTAGTAGTAGTAGACTTCTACTCCTAGTACAATTCTATATATAAAATTAATGGATCCCACTTAGTAAACTTGATGGACTAGACAAAGCCACCTGTAGAATTTTTTTATGTGTCAAGTTTCTTTCTTGGATAGCCAACTTGAGACATACATCCATAACATGCAGTCCACTGAAGAGTTTTCAGCAGTTAAAAGAATTGGATAGCTTGCTAAAAATATGGTAGAAATGAAAAAGAATGTTTCATATCCATTGGTTTACTCATTAGTGACTTTGGCATTGATCTTACCAGTTGCAATAACTACTGTTGAAAGAGCTTTTTCAGTAATGAACATAATTAAAAATCAATTACGCAATTGAATAGGAGATCAGTAATGAATGATTGCTTAGTCACATATATTGAGAAATATATATTCAAGACTATTGAGTGTGAAGAAATCATGCAGCGATTTCAAAATATAAAAAATTGCCAAGGGCAATTGAGTAAAATAAGCTAGATGTGAAAAAATAAATTAAAGTTTACATTTTATATTAGATTCTGTACAACAATTACGTTATCATATAGTTGTTTACTTATTTTGTTATTAATATCGATTAATTTTTTAAAATTAATTTTTTACTTCCAATCTTGTCTTTTAATCTTGCCCTCCGACCTAAATTCCTGGCTCCACCACTGAATGGAAGTGCCAAACCTGGAAGAGATCCAGTCCAAGTGTGAAGTGAAGCAAAGAGAAAACAAAAGCCAAGTCCAAGTGAATAACTTACACAAGCAGAGGCTAGGCAAGTCCAGCAAGGCGTGAAAGGAAAGAAATAAGAAGTGAGGCCTAAAACCATATTGACGTGGATGAAGTTTACAAGAATACAAGTTTTCCAAGTCAAGCAATTAGGTCTATCACTAAAAAACAAAGTCAACGTGTTATGTGAATATGAGGAGCAAAAGAGAGCTCCACGATAACACTGTGACTATTTTTTTCTTTCTTTCTCTATTTTATTTATTTAGTTTAATACTTAGTATTTTATTTTTGTGTTCTCTTTCAAATACTATGAGTAGCTAAATATTCAGTTAAAGTTAGCTAAAGTTGAAGATGAAATTTTATTAAGGATTATCAGTAATATGTGATCTGATTTTTCCCAGAGCAGTTGTTCTTTAATGATTAAAATTGTTCTTGCTTCATCTCAATTGACTAAGATAGAATTCTAGATATGAGTCCAATAATATTTTTCTTATGATTTAGGATTTATCTTAATTAACTGAATTCTTGGTTTTATAATCATATGATTTTAAAATTAGATTTTTTTTTTTATTTGTTTGGTTACGGATGCAATTGATGATTTGATTTTATACATAAAAAGTGAAGAATAGCATGCTTTAGATTTTTTAAACATAAGTTTTAATGATAATAATAATAGTAATTGTTGTTGTTGTTGTTGTTGTTGTTGACAATATAAAAAAACAACAATATAAAAATAGTAAATAATAATAATAATAATAATAAATCACAACAATAATTAAAATAACAATAACAATAACAAAAGTAGATCTTTATGCTCAAGAACAATTGAAACATTTCTAAAATAATTTGAATCAATCCAAAAATAAATATGCCATATGTTATTTAGTGGCTTCTCAGGTAGTCTCACAATTAGAAAAAAAGATCCACAATCAATCCCCCCCCCCCCCCCCCCTTATATATAATTTAATGAAAATAAAATATGATTTTCATAAATTCTCAATTGAATGTGTAATTTTTTTTAATGCTTTAAAAATTACAATCACTAATTAGTAGATTTTCTCTCCTTTGGTTATAATAATTGTAATCTGTGTGAAAACCTGTATGAATATGATCAGATGAAAATCTTAATACCTTTTAGTCTAGTGAAGAGATAGTTAAACCATAACTGTGTAAACAAAAGTTATGACTTGCCCATGGGATCATTAGCAACTTTGTGACATGCCTTTCACATTTTAGCACCTAGCAATGGCACATGTACCAATCATGTCAGTTGGTATAGATAGAAGTAAAATTTCTCTTGGTAAGTAATACTATATAAATTAATCATTCCCTTTTTTGCCTTTTGGATATGTTGGTAGAATTTGCCATTCTAAAGGAGTAAGATAATTCTTGAGCTGATGTGCAAACACCCTTTCCTCTCTAAAACCTTCAAAGTTGAAATCTAAAGAGTGATTCCTCTTGTCTCTGCGGAAACTATAAGTTCAAATTTTGTCTTCTAAGCAATTTTTTAGCCACTGCCATGCTGTTTGCGGTAATTGTTATGCTAAAAGCCATTTTTGATAAGCATTTAAAAAAGGAAAAGAAAAAAAAAGTAGAAAAAAAAAATGAGAGAGAGCTTTGCAATCATTCTACATGAAACATATGGGAACAAAGAATATTACAGTATACGCTTATAGTCGTTATATGATTATGGGAAACCATGATTATATAACAATTGAAATTATTAAGATAAACATTGGTACTTAGCTTTTCTTTCCCCTTTTGTTGCGTAATTATGGAAAAAAAGGAGTATTGAGATAAGGGAGAAATGCAATCAGCCGCTTCTTCTTCTTCTTAATGGACTTAAATACCTACAGTGTCATGTACTCTCCTTTAGAGTTATCTTTTTCCAACCTACTATGTAGCGATTGAAGCGACCATTCATATGTAGTTTTAGTCATATAGTTTTTTTAATACTACTACATATATACTGTCTTATAAATCAACACATAATGGGTTGAAAAAATAGCTTCAAACTGATTTGTAGCCAAACTTTGTTCATGATGTTATGGATACCACAAAATTTAATATGTAGATCTTACAAAATGATGTGTCACGATCATGATTGCCTAAAAAACAAGTCAAACATTCATTTATTAGGTAGTTTAAACATGCATACCAATCACACTAACTGTCACATCAATTTGTAAATTTTATGTTTCTTCTCCTCAAAGTAATGTTAGGGATACAATTATTTTCATTTTTTTTTCTATAATTCAATAATTATTATGGGTGGATTTGAACCATAGACTACAAGGTGTTGATTGAGATCCCAGCTCCTAACCTTTTCAAAACTTTTCTACTACTTTGTATAGGGTATATGTTGTTAATAGAAAGGCATCACTTTTATGTTGGGCCATCGATTTTTATTATACACCAAGCATATCATTGCAATCTTAAAGATTATCAAAAACATTTGTTCATCAATACTCTTTTTTTCCCTAATGACTAATGAGATTGCTGGGCTTGTCTAAATCTGGTCATTGCCTCACGGGCTTTGTAATTGTTGTGTTCGAATGGACTTTCTCTGCCTAATACTTTTTTAATACATTGGAGGCCCATTAAGATTTTGGCTACATATAGATGACCGAGAGGTAACATTTTGGCCATAGGGTCTTGGATGCTCTTGTTATTGTATAGATAATAAGATCAATTCTAGTTCTTTCAACTTCATCAATTGTGCTAGTTAGTAGTTACACTAATATTTCTTTTTTTAATAAAAGTGCCAATTAATTCAAGTATTCCATGGAGAAACAGGTGTACAATTACCCACATTCTAAAAGCTAATCATTACCTTGAAGAAACAATTCTACCTTGTTGTGTGAGCCATATGAGACATAATATGGTGACTTTTAAGAGATGCAATATTGACAAGATACTGAAATAACAAACCGTTTGGCTCAACAAATCTTGAAGAAGAAAACCAAGCATTTTCATAATAATTTCATCCAAACAACGCCTCAATTTTTTAGCTAGGATTTAGGTGATATATTAGGTAGGAAAAAGTTAACAAATGGCTTAAGGACATTAGTTTTTTTTTTTTTTTAAATAAAATAAAATAAAATAAAATTTTATGAAAGAAAAAAAGTAATTGATTTTTTTGACAACTTTTTTATATATCTAATAATAGTGGTATCAAAACTTTCTAAAATAGTTTATTAATAAATGCCCTAGGAGCACCTGCTAACCAAAACAAGGAATTGACTTCCTTCAACAGGAGCCAAATTCAAAGAAAGACACAATAGCCTTGGCCACATCTCTTTGAACAATGGACCAAGATATTTAAAGAATTTAGTTGTAAACCTAATACCCAATAGGATTTAAAGATGTATCCCCTTCATAAAAAACAGAACATATTTGACCTCGTCTAGTGTAACGTTTGAGATAAGGTGCTCTCTTTGCTTACATGAGATTTGCGAATTCAACAAAATAGAAACTCTTAGTAGAACAGAGATCAAGAAATAAGGATTGAGGACGTAGGAGTTGCTTATAGAAATTCACATCAAGTTTTTTCAATTGTATTGAGCCGATATCGATGCCATTCCCTATTCATTCTTTAAGTTCTTGACTAAAATTTTCAAAATTCTAGTATTTACAACTTACAACTTTGTTTACTAATGGACACATAGTTGTACAAGGACTCTTTTTTCCTTTGCAATAAGATTGAAGTTCCCTCGAAAGGATAGCAATTGGTTTTTTAGTTTTTACCGTTATAAATCCAACCTAGTCCTCTCAACCCTTTGCCTAACATTGCCAAACTTCTCTTTGTTAACTATTTTCTGCACCGCTTTGATTGCCTTGAACTTTGAGTAGAGTTGAAACGTATGTGAGAACCTGCACATCACAATGACAACTTAAATTATCAATTATGCACTCTAATTTATGGAAACCTAAATTTTGGGGGGGGTGGTGGGGAATCAACAATACTAACAATAACAATAACAAGGCTTCATGCTCAAGAAGATTTAAACATTGATAATGATTATATCTAAATAATAAATGCATCAACAATTCGGACTCAATTGATGCAAGTATATTACAATGGACTAACAATTCGGTCTCATGCTATGCATCCAACACAATGGACTAGTGCTAACATAATATGGTAGGTGCACTAAACAATCGCTTAGACTCTTCTTTATAGAAATTAGTTTAGCCAATGATGTTTTTCCATAATAATCCATCCATCCAATTTTACTGTCACTTATGTCCTATTGCCTTTCACATTTAAGCTTCATTTTTTTTTTTTTTTTTTTTTTATCAAACATGGATTTTAGTATAACAAATACCACAATACAGCATGGCAGTGACTAAAAAATTGTTTAGCAAACAAAATTTGAACATATAGTTTCTGCAGAGACAGGAAGGATCACTCTTTAGATTTCAACATTGAAGCTTTAAGAGAGGAAAGGGTGTTTGCACAGTAGCTCAAGAATCATCTTACTCCTTTAGAAAGGTAAATTCTACCAACAAATCCAAAAGGCAAAAAGGAAATGATTTATAGTGTTATTTACCAAGAGAATTCTTATTTCCACCTATACCAACTGACATGGTTGGCACATGTGCCTTTGCCAGGTGCTAAAATGTGAAAGGCATGTCACAAAGTTGCTAATGATCCTATGGTATTAACCATCTCTTCACTAAACAAAAAGGTATTAACAATCTCATCTCTCATATTCATGCAGGTTTTCACACACAATCTGCTGTTATAACAAGTAATAACCACAAAGAGAAATAAAATCGACTAATTAGTGATTGTAATTTTTAAAGCATTTAAAAAAAATTAGGCATTCACTTGATAATTTGCAAAAATATACTATTTTCATTAAATTAAATCAAATTTTATTTTTTGAGAAAATTTTCTCTTTTATCTTGATTTTCTTATGAATATAAACCTTAAAAAAAAATCTTTGTCAATTTCAAAATGTTAAATTAGTATTACACTCAATTTCAAATCTAGGGGGTGGATCCTGCAATTGTGAATTTGTTTTGGGGGGTTGGGGGGGGGGGGGGGGGGTGAGAGATTGATTGTGATTCTTTTTCTAATTGAGAGACTCTTGAGAAGCCACGAATAGCTGGAGAATTCATTGTTGGATCAATTCCAAATCATTTGAGATATGTTTCAATTTTTATTGAGCATAAGATCTATTTTATTATTGTTATTTTTATTATTTTGTTGTTTTTGTTGTTAATAATAATTTTTTTTAATTTTAATTATAATATTTATTACTATGATTATTATTATTTCCAAATGTAGGTTTTCAAAAATTAGAGCTGCACATAATTTCATATGTCAAATCCTCTTTTAAGAAAAAAAAAAAAAAATTGAAGTTGAGTCATAAGAGGGAAAAAGAAGAAGAAGAACATAAAATTTGTAGAAAATGCAATAATGATCTTGATGAGGCTTGTTGGTTTTTGAAAAGTTAGAGTTGCATGTAATTTAATATATTATAGTTCATTATCCAGGTAAGGATAACTTATCTACATAAAACATGACTGATAATCCACTCGTTTCATCTTTTCACGTTGTACTGTTTGTTACAGGTAGTTGGAACGTTAATAGGATTTTCAACAAGAACTTTAACTGCATGGTTGGCTCTCTCGCAATCAAAAATATGTGTGAAGATGCTAATTTATGGACATGCCCCAGTGATAAAAGGGCATTCAACAGATCGTTGATTTGGGGCATTGATCCCGGCCAGTATTTTCTTAAAAGAAAGAATTGAACTTGAAAGTTTAGTTGGATAAAGATAAAAATAAATGAAAAACACTAGTAAAAAATACAATATTGACTAGCAGGATATAAAACATTTTCTTTTAGAAGACCTGGAAANCCCCCCAACTGACATGGTTGGCACATGTGCCTTTGCCAGGTGCTAAAATGTGAAAGGCATGTCACAAAGTTGCTAATGATCCTATGGTATTAACCATCTCTTCACTAAACAAAAAGGTATTAACAATCTCATCTGCTCATATTCATGCAGGTTTTCACACACAATCTGCTGTTATAACAAGTAATAACCACAAAGAGAAATAAAATCGACTAATTAGTGATTGTAATTTTTAAAGCATTTAAAAAAAATTAGGCATTCACTTGATAATTTGCAAAAATATACTATTTTCATTAAATTAAATCAAATTTTATTTTTTGAGAAAATTTTCTCTTTTATCTTGATTTTCTTATGAATATAAACCTTAAAAAAAAATTCTTTGTCAATTTCAAAATGTTAAATTAGTATTACACTCAATTTCAAATCTAGGGGGTGGATCCTGCAATTGTGAATTTGTTTTGGGGGGTTGGGGGGGGGGGGGGGGGTGAGAGATTGATTGTGATTCTTTTTCTAATTGAGAGACTGCTTGAGAAGCCACTGAATAGCATGGAGAATTCATTGTTGGATCAATTCCAAATCATTTGAGATATGTTTCAATTTTTATTGAGCATAAGATCTATTTTATTATTGTTATTTTTATTATTTTGTTGTTTTTGTTGTTAATAATAATTTTTTTTAATTTTAATTATAATATTTATTACTATGATTATTATTATTTCCAAATGTAGGTTTTCAAAAATTAGAGCTGCACATAATTTCATATGTCACAATCCTCTTTTAAGAAAAAAAAAAAAAAATTGAAGTTGAGTCATAAGAGGGAAAAAAGAAGAAGAAGAACATAAAATTTGTAGAAAATGCAATAATGATCTTGATGAGGCTTGTTGGTTTTTGAAAAGTTAGAGTTGCATGTAATTTAATATATTATAGTTCATTATCCAGGTAAGGATAACTTATCTACATAAAACATGACTGATAATCCACTCGTTTCATCTTTTACACGTTGTACTGTTTGTTACAGGTAGTTGGAACGTTAATAGGATTTTCAACAAGAACTTTAACTGCATGGTTGGCTCTCTCGCTAATCAAAAATATGTGTGAAGATGCTAATTTATGGACATGCCCCAGTGATAAAAGGGCATTCAACAGATCGTTGATTTGGGGCATTGATCCCAGCCAGATATTTTCTTAAAAGAAAGAATTGAACTTGAAAGTTTAGTTGCAAGATAAAGATAAAAATAAATGAAATAACACTAGTAAAAAATACAATATTGACTAGCAGGATATATAACATTTTCTTTCAGAAGACCTGGAAATATAATAATCTAACATGTTCTTCTCTAATGTCAATGCGAAGCTTATGCCTTTTAGGGTTACTGTCAATGAGATGATATATAACACTTACGTACAAAAACTTACTAATCTTGCAGCATTTAAAAAAGTTTAAAAAAAAAAAAAAAGTAGGAAAGAAAATATGAGAGAGCTTTGCAATCATTCTGCATGTAACATATGGGAAACAAAGAATATTGCAGTAGCTTATAGACGTTATCCTGAAAAATTAATTGACAAATGTAACAATCCTAGTAGCATACTTTATTGGTTCCCTTCTATATTTTTCCCTTTCACTTTTTCTTTTTCCTTTCCAAATAAGAAAATAGAAAGATACTCTAAACAACATCCTTTCTGCATATATAATTGCTGGTACAATGAGTTGGCGACATTGCATTTGATCCATTAACAAACAAACAATAAACTTTAACCCAACATGAACTGTAACAATCATTGTCAGTGAAAGATAAACTAATTTTTTTGGCTAAACTACTTCTAAATTCTAATTAACTTTTAACTTGTATGGTATGTTATATTTATTTAATAAGTGGTAAGATATGGCTAGTGAATGCAATAGTAAATATTTATTCAAAGTTGTATTTAGCACAAATGACTGAGGTATGCACCATATCTAGCTTAATCATCTAAGTGACAGGTGCCTTTTGACTGGAATCCTGGAAACCGAGCCAGCTTTATGCTGATAACAAAGTAAGGGGCCACTGTAGTAATATAATCCTATCATAATCATGGCTTTAGCTTTGTTTACACTCCCTTGCAAGCAAGGTACAACAAGGCTTTATTCCATCTTCTTCTTATTATATAAGGCTAAGATTGCGTAATTGAAAAACCATGCACACAAACCAAGTATATCCTTCTCTTGCTTATTGATATCCCAAATAAGCTTGGCCAGTACACAGCCTGCTCCCAAAGATGCAGCACATGATTAAGAGTGATCACAGGATGTTCTCAGCATCTGATGATAGTACAATGATGAAGCAAATTCAGGCAACACATGCTCCTGATGGTCGTGAACTTGATGTCAACCCTTTTCTCCATATCATTGAGGATATCTTGCGTCGTGCCAATCCTATCATTGATGGTGGTTTCCATGTATTACTCTTTCCATTTTCTCTTTTTGCTATGTTAGTTCACTTGCACTTGGCCTTATTGCCTAGTTAAAAAAAATGCAAACAAAATAACATTCAATGATTTTTATTATTGTTATTCTTAGTAACTGATATGATGTTATACTATGCAGGGTACTCAAGAACATGTCGATTATGTGGAGGACAGTGTTAGTCTGGCTGGTTTTGATGGCATTCTTGAAGCACTGGCTTACATCATACATAAAATTTCCTGCGAGGTTTATTTTGAGACCTGAGTCAAGATATTCTCAACTTTTATCATATTCCACTCCTGTGCCACTCTGTTGCTAATAAAAAATGCTTTTCATACTAACAGTCTAATAACTCTTCTACGGAAGCAAAACAAATACTTTCTTATCCTCTCTTTTTATGGGAAAAGCCTCTCTCCAAAAAGAGAGTAGTACTCTGAGGTGCTTTCATAGCACACTTCTTTGCCATTGATAACGCACAGAAACATGTATACACTAAGCACTTGCCTTTTATGTCTAGTGCAATTTAACTTTTGAATGAACATAATACCCTCTTAAAAAATTAACGTATTTATGTGTGTGTGTGTGTGGACTGTGGATGCTCATGTTGCAAACTGAGATTTTTTCTTTTTCAAAAAAATTATTTTTATAGTTACTCTTTCTTTCTTTCTTTTTTCTTTTTTTTTTCTTTTTTTTGAACATCCCTCTATTGACCAAATGATCATTTTTAGTTGCCTATTAAAGTAATCAGCTAATTGCCTAATTCCATGCTAAACTTGAGAAGATTAAGCCTTTCCAGCATAATGTGATAGGATAATCACTAGTTCAAAGTACAAAACCACACCTTCATCAGTTAAGGCTAATCTCTTGTGCGCTAGGGTGTGTAATTTATGGTTCTAATGATGCTATCCGTTGCTGTTTAACTTGGCTTATTCAAGTGAAGCTTTTATTCCCCTCTTACTAAATTACTGGAAGAAATGAAATCAGGTGAATGATTTTTACATATTTGTTACCAGATATCATGTAAATGCTCTGGTGGTGGAGATGCGCATGCAACAACTATGGTGTTATTCAACACCCTTACGAGCTATAGTTGGGATGCAAAAGTGGTTCTCTCACTAGCAGCTTTTGCTGTGAATTATGGGGAATTCTGGCTCGTAGCTAAACTTTCCACAACAAATCCACTTGCCAAGTCCGTGGCATTCCTTAAGCAGCTGCCCGACATCATAGAGCATTCAAACTCTTTGAAACCCCAGTATGATGCACTTAAGAAACTCATCAAGGCCATGATGGATTTAACTAGGTGCATTGTTGAGTTCAAGGAGCTACCACCTCAGTACATTTCACATGACACGCCCGCAATGTCAACTGCCATAGCTCATATCCCTGCTGCTTCCTATTGGATCATTAGATGCATAGTGGCTTGTTCCTCACAGATTGCAAGCCTTATTGGTTTGAGACATGAGTAAGTCTTCCATGATCAAGCAAGCTCAATAAATTTTATATGAATGCCATATGTAGATATATCATATATGACAACCTTTCTATGCTGCTTTTAGGTATACTGCATCAACCACTGAAGCATGGGAACTATCAGGCTTGGCTCATAAGGTCAACAATATACACGAGCACCTCAAGAAGCAACTCGCTCTCTGCTATCAACATATAGGTGGGTCGTTAACATTCATGTAATCAAAATCATATTACATAGACAAGCTAATCAGTTCAAATTCTTGAAGAATACTCTTTATCTTTTCGAGAAACCAGTGGTGTGTCAAGGACTAACACGAGGAAACAATGAACTTTACTGTGTTTACCTCCCATACTATATTTTATCAATTTTTGAAAACCAATTAATCATTGAGGAATTAATTTTATTTCAACTTAATTACCAGTTTTTTTTTTTTAACATCTACCATGGGATGCAGATGGGAAGAGACATCTAGAATACTATCAAAATCTCATCCACCTATTTGAAACACCACATCTTGATAATATGAAGATTCTCAAGGCATTGTTAAACCCCAAGGATGAGCTGCAACCACTGGTGATTGGTTCAACCAAGACAAGGGTTTGTTCTCAAATCACCTTTTCATTAACTAAGCTCAATTTTTAGCTTGTAAATATAAAACAGTTGAGTTCTCTGTTGGCACAAACAGGCAAACCTTGAAGTACTAAGGAAGAAGCATGTTTTACTGCTCATATCGGATCTTGATATCTCCCATGAAGAAGTTCTCTTTCTTGATTCTATGTACAAGGAGCCGAAAAGGCCAGAGATCCAATATGAATTGGTGTGGCTCCCAATTGTGGACAGGTTGACCCCTTTGAATGAAGAGCATCAACGTATATTCGAGCATTTGCAGTCAATGATGCCATGGTATACTGTGTACGATCCTTGGATCATTGAAACAGCAGTCATTAAGTATATCAAGGAAGTGTGGCATTTTGCAAAGAAGTCAATTCTAGTGGTATTGGATCCACAAGGAAAGGTGGCTTCCCGGAATGCACTTCACATGGTTCGGATATGGGGAAATCATGCCTTCCCTTTTACTAGTGAGAAAGAAGATGCTTTATGGAAGTTGGAAAATTGGAAGCTTGATCTACTTGTTTATGGCATTGATGTAGAAATACCAGATTGGGTACGTCCATGTTCACAACCTTCTACTCATGCTTTTGCATACTTGCGTATGTGTAACTACTTATCTACTTATTTACACTAACAATACATGTGGTGATGGAATTTTTGTACTAAAGGTTTGTACTCGTGTGTGCATATATATATGCACTTTTTTTCTTATTAACTCACTAATTATAGTACTAATATGTAGCTTCTTTCTTTACCAGATAGCAAAAGGGAAAGTTGTATGCTTGTATGGAGGTGAGGACATTGCCTGGATCCGGAAATTCACAACTACAGCAAAGGCTATAGCTGAGGCTGCTGGGATCGACTTAGAATTGGTTTATGTAGGAAAGAACAATGCCAAGGAGAGGCTGAAGAAAAATATTGCTACTATCAATGCAGAGCAGCTTAGTCACTACTGGCCTGACATCTCATCAATTTCATTATTTTGGTCACGACTGGAAAGTATGTTGTACTCAAAATTGCAAAAGACTGTCGAAAATGATTACATAATGCAGGAGGTCATGACTATGCTTAGCTTTGATGGTAGTGATCAAGGATGGGCAATATTATTTAGAGGATCAGATGAAATGGCTAGGGCCAAAGGAGACTTGGCTCTAAGAAGCCTGCTAGAGTTCAATGAGTGGAGAGAGGATGCTGAGCTTAACGGTTTTGTACCAGCACTCAAAGATTACCTACAAAAACTTCACACCCCACAACATTGCAACCGCCTTATCCTTCCTGGGATTGATGGGGGCATTCCAGAGAGGGTGGTATGTGCAGAATGTGGCCGTCCTATGGAGAAGTACTACATGTACCGTTGCTGTACTGACTAGATGACATGGTTGAGCATGTTACTAATATGCATGTTTATTGTGAAAGCCCATTTTGTTATCTTGGTTAATTGGAATGATTGGTAGTGTGATCCCTCTACATGAACTGTAGTATTTCTGTTCTAATAATGATGTTTGTGTGAAATGTCAAGACTCTAGGAACCATTTTGGGTAGTTGAGTCTGTGACTAATTAATAAAGTGTGCTGTGAGAATTTGGTATAAATGTACCGATACTTTGAAGGCCATATTTAGTAATAAAATACTTCTCTCTCTCTCTCTCTCTCTCTCTCTCTCTATATGAGAAAAGGATCAATTTTCCGTGCCCTGCCAAAAGCTTTAAACTTATAATGAGTTTATAGTAACAAATATGTAAATCTCACCAGAAATTGTATTTGGGGATCGACCATGCCTTTGTCAAGGCAACAAAATTGCCCTAAAAAAATCTAGGAACTAAAATTTTAAGTTCATAATTTGAAACAGAGACAAAGAACTCATTTCATGTAGAGATCTCACATTGGAAACAATAAGAAATGCCATTTGACCTAAAGGTCATTGGCAACACGTATATACATAGTCATAATATGTTTGTTAGCATATTAAATGAAGTGAAATGCTAATGAGTGCCCTTAGGGCATTGATTAATAATCTATTTAAAGAAAATTTTTATGGAAAATGAAAAAAAAAAAGTAATTAATATTTTGAAAGCTTTTTTCATTTCCCATAAAAGTGATATCAAAACTTTCCTAAAATGGATTATTAACCAGTGCCCTAAGGGCGCTCGTTAGCATTTCCCTTAAATGAAACATAAAAGACATGATCTTAAATGCTAGCTCCAAACACCTTGTTAAAAGCAAAAGGTTTAACCTCTTTAATTTTGCATTTAGCTTTTTTAACCTCTTTCATTAAGTTTTTTAACTGTTACCCAATAGATCACAATAACTTATTTGGACTGTTACATAAAATATGGGTTATTATTGACAACTAGTCGCTAACTCGTGCGATGCATGGGAAAGCTTTTGTATACAAAGATTTAAACAATTCTTTGTTTTTTCATCTTTGATTTCACATTAGGATTCCTATCCTTGATATGAAACATTAAATTACGAAATGGAAAATATAAATCAAACTTAAATTAAAATTAACATCCTCAAATATCAAATAAATGCTAAAATATCAATTTCCAATAAATTGAATGACAACTTTAAAGTACTTTTTGTATCTTCTTCCATTGTTGTTCTTACATTCATTTGAAGTACCACTAATTTAAGCTTGTCAATAAAATACGTTGAGAAATGTATTACGACATGCAGAAGTTAGATATCAAATTTGTAATTTTGCTATATTAAAAAAAAAAAAAAAATGCACTTCTCAAGCTAAATTTTTTTGTCAGTTTCTATAACAAAGTCAAAAACTTTCTTAACTATGTAGAATTCCCATCTAAACTTGAGATTATATACATTTAATTAGATTTGGAAAATAAATGTTTTTCCATTCAGCTTCCATCAGCTTCCATATACTTGAGAATCTCATCTTGTGCTTTACTTCCTCCAAGCCTGATCTCAGTGGTCTGCTTGGGCTTCTACTTTTCTGCAGTTTGTTGGGCTACAATCTTCGGTCTTTCCTTAAGCCTCTTGACTTTGATACGATCCTTCCACATTCGCCTTTCCAATTCTTTTGCTTCAATCTCTTCATCACTGGCTTACCCTTCTTAGGAATGATACCATAGACAAAGTCGTGAGCTTTGCAAACTTCCATCAGCTTCAGCATATACTTGAGAATCCCATCTTGTGCTCTACTTCCTCCGAGCTTGATCTCAGTGGTCTGCTTGGGCTTCTACTTCTCTACAGCTTGTTGGGCTACAATCTTCGGTCTTTCCTTAAGCCTCTTGAGTTTGATACAACCCTTCCACATTTGCCTTATCTGCTATGTTGTCACACTTTAATTAAGTCATCAACTTCTAAATCCAAACTGTTGCCCAATGTGTCACCAACCAGTATAAGGTGGTTCATTGAATCAAATTACAACAACCCTCTGGTTGATGAAGAAAGTGCTTGGAAAGAAAACAAAACAAAATCTTTAATCTTACCACTTATTTTGTTTCAGTCCCCAAGCTATACAGCCACTCTAGGACTAAAACGAAAAGTTGTACCAGGCTTCATAATAGCACAAGGTTTTGTTACATTGAACATCAAAATCAATCCACAGTCAAAAACCCAAATTAATTTTCTATTCCTACCTTATCTCGAAAACCAAACAAAACATAATTATTGTTGAAAGCTAATGAAATCACAAATATTGTGACAAATAGCCCCTTTTCTATATTCAATCAAACTCATCTTCCCAATGACCCCAAACCTATAAAAATCCCTAAAAATTCTTAGATTGCAACAATTCAAATATTAATATACAAGACCCAACATCCTATAATAGATTTATAAACAAACCCACATCTCAAAAAAAAAATAATAATAATAATATATAAAACCCCAATTCTCAGAATTTTCAAAAACTGAATCTTTTAAACAGATAGAAATGAATCAAACTCAAATTCTATAAAATTATTAAATTACACATAAAATAGGCCCACAATAGAATCAATTCAAAGGACCAGATTAAGTTATACAACAATTTCAGTAGCCATAAAACAAAGTGGTTGACAAATGACAGCAAAAGTTATACTCTTACACTACATGTTCATTGAAATCACATAGGATAAGACCCAACCCAAATACTTACACACAAAAATGACAGAAAATACTTACACATACTTACACACATAGTCGTTGAAATCACACAAGAGAAGACCCAACCCAAAAATCTAGGCTCACATGATGCATGCAATGTAAATAAACTCAAAATTTTTAAATTAATCCCTTTCTACCAAAAAAAAAAACTGGCGCAAGCTAAACAACCAGACAGCAGAGCAAGCTACACATCATTCTGTACAGCATATTGCTGCAACCTCCAACCTCCATATACAACACAAAGACTGATATTGTTTCAGCAAAGGAGAACCCAAATTATAGCAAAATCACTTGTACAAAACTATACAGACGAATCCAGTCCATTCCATTACTTGGACTTAAGGGATATTAGAATTGAGACTCCAATTCTTGCATAAGACTCTATCAAGAATTGAGTCATCATAAATGGGGCCACTCTCCACCCTATTAAGTAGAGTATATGGAAAAATGAAATAGTAAAACAGTGGAATTAGAGACTTTTTTTTTTTTTTTTTGCTTTTGATAAACGAAATTACAAACATTACTTATCATGCAAAATGAACAAATCCAAGACAAGAAAAGGAAAAAAGAATAAGATACTTCCTACTTAACTTAGTCAAGGCAGCTAGGATAGGGAAAAGTTTTTTTCTTTATAATAACAAAATCCTTGCCCTACAGAATTTTAAGCAGATTTTGGTGTTCTTTTATTATGCATACTTTATACCAAGAATAGCTTATTGCATCAGGAATTTGTTAAAAAAGAATTTTTGTAGTCTATGAAACTTAGACTGTATGAGGTGTTTTTGAGTGTTTGAGTTTGGGCAAAAGAAAATTTTACAGATCTAAAAAATTATGCATATGTTTCCTAAAACTTCCTAAGGATCTAAGTAGACCCTTAATATTGTCCAAGATTGTTTCACATAAATTCTCCCAATAACCTAAGCTAGAAAAAATATATCACTGCATTAGTCTTGCATTGTGTTGTGCTGAGAAAGAAAATAATGACTTGGGCAGAAGGAGAAATTTTAATACCTGACCTTGTTTGCAGGTAAAAAATTTCTTACCTCTCCCCAACTGGATAATCATCAAATAACCCTACAGGCACATTCAAAATTTGGGAATTACACTTGGAAATAACACAGTGAAAAAAAAAATCTATAAAAGAAAAGAGAGAGTAGAAGATGGACTAACCACATCATTTTTGTATTACCATTGCGCAAACAAATCTGGAGCTTCTCATATTGGTTTGTCATCACATGTAACTCTTGAATTTCGATCATTTGCAACTGAAGAGAACAAAACATTCCATTTTATTGTTGCTTCTTAAAGTATAACTGGAAATTTAAGAGAGAGAAGAGAGAAAAAAAACTGAAAGGGAATTTGGCAATCTTTGATAATTGTTTGGTCGATTCAATATGAGAAAACTTACAGCTGGGATCTGTCTTGGACCAATCTGCGCAGCTAGGGACGAATTTTAATATTGTCATTACCAAAACATCTAATATGGGAGATTTTGGACCACTCTGATTCACTTTTTATTAATTGGGGGCAACCCCTCATATCATATGGGAAATAAGTTTACATGAATTGTTTAGCCTCTCTCATTAAACAATATCTACATAAACCCATATATGACCCACAGCACAAAAGAGTTAGAACTCCAATTAAAACACCCAGTTGGCGTATCCCTAGCAAGAGCTATCCCATATGTTAACCAAACCAAATTGTTGAGGTGTCCACACAATAGTACTACATGAAGAAATTAGAATCACACTAACCCATATACCACTCACAATACAAAAGAGGTAGAGCTCCAATTAAAAAACATAGCAATCAAAAATTCAACATCCTTAAAAAAATCAAATACAAAGAAAAATCAACATAACAATCATCCATATCATAGCATGAAAGAGGCAGTAACAAATTTTTAAAAGAAAAAAAAATTCAATCAAAATAATATAATCCTTACATTGAATAATTATGCGGGGCAGTCACAAGAATAGAGCACAAATACCAGAATTGAATCATCCACCTTTTGTCAGTATTAATAAATTGTGAGGAGAGGAAGAGATAAAAGAGGGAAGACAGAGAGACTACTGTTATAGGCTGGCGTTAGCAAAAGCTAAAGGGTTGCCATTGAGGAATTGAAACCACTGAAAAATTAACACTATGTAGGGTTGCCGTTTAAAAGGCGGGGAGACAAAAATCATGAAACATAGTAAACCAAAAGGTGAGGAAACTGAAGGGCATTTGAAACCGTGACACAAGCTGGGGCTTAGGCTTAGGCTTCGGCTTGAGCTTTATTGTGGAATTAAACTAAAAGAATTGGGCATTATAGCAGAGATAAGACAGAATTATTTTCATTTTTTTAGTATTTTAAAATTTAGGAAAAGCATTTTAAAATGATAAGAGAAATTCAAGGAAAAAGATGATAATGACGTGGCTGCTGACATGGCTCAACGTGAACGTAGCAACATTAATAGCTACACTTCAGCTTTTAGTATTATTATATAGATATAGATATAGATTACTCTAAACAATGGACTACCTTTTAAAAATAGACTAAACCTTATGAAAAGTCCAATTCTATTTATTACTTTACATATTATGACCTAGGCTTGACCCTTCCCATGTGTAGGTGAAAGGCTTTGCATATTGTAAAATCTATTCTTCTATTCTTTTATATATCCCCGTCTCCTTAGGAATCAAAAAGTTATGCTTCTATAATTTCTCTCCCAATATTTACATTTCATTTCAAAAAAGTATGATCATTTTCAAAATTTCATGTTCCTCTTAAATAGTTTATTTATTTATTTATTGTTGAATCCCAAAATATTATGTTCGTTTGAAGTATTTAGTTTAGCTCTCTAAAAACTATTTATACTTCAATTAAAAAAACAAAAAAACCAATTGTTAACCCACAGAAAAAATATTGATTGTTTGTTTAATCCCATAATATTATGTTCATTTAAAGTATTTAGTTTAGCTGTCTCTATAAATTGTTTGTAATTCAATAAGAAAGGAAATTAAAAAATAATAATTGTTAACGCATAGGAAAAAAAATATTGATTTGTTTGTTGAATCCCAAAATATTATATTCATTTGAAGTATTTAGTTTATAATTCAATAAGAAAAAATTAATTAAAAAAAACAGTTATTAATCCACAGAAATAATAATAATAATAAACAAAGGAAGTGTTTTTCAAATTCCTTTTCCAAAGAAGGCATATGATCATGTACAAGAAAAAGATTGTATAGATGTATTACCCAAACATAGGGTTGTCAAAGAAATTTGGAGGTGGAAGTCATAGGAGTAAAAAGCCTAATGACATAGCAATGATCCATGATACTGATAGTTGTAATATAAAAAGACTTAATAGGCGAATGGTACTAAACCTTAACCATACTCGGGAAAGTAGTTCAAAATTTCAAATGATAAATGTTTACGGTGATCAACCCCTTCACTTATAAATATTTTTTTCTCACTTAGTTGTTGGGCTTAATAGTGATGTTTTTTCTTTTTACTAAACTAATGGTGATGTTGCTACAACTACTATGCAAGAATTTAGGAGACATCTTCCCAAGAAATGTCAGTGCCATGCCTAAAAAGCCTAATGACATAACAACTGAGCTTATAGGTACTAATTTAATAATTGTTCATGATTGTACTAATTTAGCATTTAGCTTGGTTAGAGTATCTATATGTATGGCTATGACATGCCTAAAAGTGTATTGAATCTTCGCTTAGACTAAAGTATAGTCACCCTTGATTTACTCATAAAACATGATAGTGATTAAAAAGAAATATTTTTTTTGACAGAGGTTTGATCAAAATAAATTCTTAAAATTACCTATATGTGTTTTTCTTTTTCGTGTTTTGTCAAAGTTACATTAACACTTACAGTTTTTTCAAACTCAACAAAATTACTAGGATTCACAATTTTAAAGCTCTGTCAACTATATGACTTTTTTTTTCGACATGCATATCGATATTTGATAGACATAAGAGCACTGATTGGATTTATTTGACTTTTGAAAATATGTTGCAACGTTTCATGTTAGCTTTTTATTTATCTTAACCATATAAGGAAATAATCAATAAAGGAGGAGCTTATGTTGCATGGTCATAAAGATAATTTCTTATATAATATTTTAAAATAAATATATATTGTGCCCGTGCATCACACGGGACATCAACTAGTTAGTTTTAAAAAACCAATATATCAACAAACATGGCTTTTTCACTTGGGAAACTGTTAAACAAGTAAAATCATCCTAACCTCCTTCCCTCTGCTTATCACATAAATCAAGTCCAACAAAATATCAAAATGGTAGCTCAGGTATAAGTTATCAGGTTAAGACTATAAAGGAAACTGAGCGTATATCAAAGTGAGATAAGAAGCTACTTAGAAGAATCATTTTCTATGGTTGAGATGGGAAGAGTGTGAGTCTGTGGTTGTTTTCCCTGTCATCTCTTGGAGGCCATATTTGTTTATTGTAATAAGGGCATTAAAATTCAGCAATTCAATATTTAGTTTGACCCTTTAAATTTTTAAAAATGGTCAAAATTTAAATACAACTTCTTAGATATTGTACTTAAGTTCCCTAGTTAAATTCAACCACATAGTTACATTGATCAATGAAACACATGGTTGAATCTAATTTTCCTTGAAAAAGATAACTTTTTTTTACTACATTGGTTAATACAATCATGTAGTTAAGTTCATTCAAAGAGCCTAAGATACAATATCTAAAAACAATTGTATCTAAGTTTAAACTTAAAAACAATACCCCACTTTTGNATTATCAAGAACACTATTACAAAGTTGACATGGGAAGGATGACAATTACTTATTCACAAGCCATTTTGATGGCACCACTTGTCAACATGAACTCTCGTTCCACCTCCCTTCCCTTCATTTTTTTTCCGATTTCCCCTTTCCTTACTCATCAATTTTTCAGAGACTAGACTTTCGAAGTCAATGTCAATATAATAATAACACTATTTGACAATTCAACCCTGTGCCTGAGAAATTTCCATATCTTCTATTCAAACCTACCTATCATAAGAAAAAAGCAACCTATGGACTGTCGGTTTGTCTTAATAGGCAAAAGAAGAAAAACAAAATCAGTTATTATTACATAATGTTTAATACCAATAATTACTGTCATTTTTAGCAGTACTTCTAATAATTCAATTCTGTAATCAAGCAGGAAAAAAAAATCCTACAGTTTAAATGTAATTGTAAGGCTTACAAAATTCCTATTAAAGTATGCCAATGACAGTAAACAAAAGCTCTCATTAAAACAAGGAACAAAATCTATGATTGTTTTATGTTTCTTAGTTCTTTTCCCTTCTTCTTGGTACCTTGTCTTGTCCATTCCATGCACACCAAATTTAGCATTACATAATGGCTATAACTATAAGCAAAAGCTCTTATTGAAGCTTTTTTTTAAAACTCATTTCTCATAAGTTCCATCATGCACATCATAAACAAAATCACCTAAAAAATTGGAAGAAAGTCCCTTTCTTTTTTTCTTTGCATGGAATTCATAACTCTTCTTCTTCCTGTTTTTTACTTTTTTTTTATTTGTGGTAAAGAATGAATTACTCCTTCATTCCCTTGCCATCATTACTTATCTAATAGCTTCGGAATACTCAGAAAATCTCCACTAGATATTATTATATCTTGCTTTATCTTGTGGTTATATTGGGGCAATCACTTAAATTGTTAGATCTCTAAGACTATGATGGCTCTGGTGACTTAAAAATAAATAATGAAACTAAAGCCATCCTGCAAAAGACTATATCATCTTTAAATATGTTAAATATGTTATCCAATGAAATGTTTTGACACTGGTGATGGATTATAATGGTAGAGCATTCTTAATACATGTCATTGAATTTGTCTTAATACAAATAGAATAATGTGTTTGAACAATTACACAAGGCAGTGAGATCTTTAAAGAGGATACAGTTTTTGAAAATTGTCATCTTTTCTTTCTTTTTTGCACTTTATCAAAGAGAGGCTAAAAGCCTTTTTTTTTTTAACCCTTATTGCTATTGGTCCAGACTAACATCAACCAAAAAAGCTTCTTTTATTATTTCATTTTTTGTTGGCCATGAACCAAGCAAGCTTTCTCACCAGAATAGACAGCATTAAAAGATTTTCCGGGAAAGAACACAAATTATTATCAGCAAAAATTGTTTAGAATTACTCATATTTCTCCAAAAACAAACAAAATCAAGATTGTTTCACTCCTTCTATGCTTAAGGACTTCACAAAGAATCACAAACTAGTACTTCAATAAATTTCAAATAGAAAATTGCAAAGGGTACTATCAAAAATATTAAAACAATTAGGAAACATAGCCTATCCCTTAGGTTAAAACTATCAAGTGTGAACAAACGACAAAAAAGTCACTTTGACGTTACTAAGGGGCCAAGGCAACAGTGAAATGAATTAACATGTTGATCTAGACACACCTTTGGTTACGGCTGAATGAATCAACGCTCTATGCAGTAAAAACGTGTGGACTCACTTTTCTACAAACTTAAGAGCTTTTTTTCTCTCTTTCTTTTTCTTTTTGGGTCCGAATTACTCAGCTGGAGAGTCCTTTTTTTATATATAAAAAATAAATAAAATAAAATCCAGTACTTCGCTGGAGTTTGTGAGGATGATTCTTATCCATTTCCCACTTGACTTGAGAGTTGGGAACATCAATCAATGTTTGGTTGTTTATTATTTGATTCAAGAATCAACATAGCAATTGCATGTTGGCCCCACAAAGAGAAAAACACTTTCCAACCATCCAAATCATGCTAAAGACTGTATGAAATACAAACGCAACGCGGTTAGCGTAAGGTTTGGGTCGGAAAATCAAAATCTAGTAAAAAGATTCCCAAAAAGTCTGAATATCCTCTTATTAGTAAAACAAAATCCTAAATAATTTTCCACCAAGAAATTTCGCTATAAATAAATTCTTTATCTATTTTTTTTTTCCTTTGAATTCTTAATATTGGACAATTAAATTTATTTTTGGTGAAATATCAATTTACATAAATTGATATTTCATCTTACATAAATTATTTATCTTTATCTATATTGGAAAAGTAAATTCAGAATTACAAAAAAATTATCAATTACATAATTCAAAATACTAGACGGCATCAATGTAATTGTTAATTGTTTCAAACATACATGTCGCACCTATATGAATTATTTTGGTGGAAAAATCAAACCTAATTTTTTATTTATTTATTAAACCTGATAGAGACCATAGAAACATTCTCTACTTACTAAAAAAAGTCTTATTCCAAATCCGATTTCTCCCCCTAATAATTGTAGATATCATTTTCATTTTCAAGATCAACAACGCGGAGCTAGTAAACATGAATGAATTTCCACTTTCATTCATGAGAGATGCTACATCTATAACAATTTTACAACTTTTTTACAACAAATCACAGGTGGTTAGTTATTATTAGTTCAAATTTGAAACTAACACTAAGATTACTTTTTTGCCCCAACAATAACAACCAATAACAACCTGCTACTTAGGATTTGTTGTAAAAATGTTATAGACATATCATTTCTCTTCATTAATAGGCCAAACTATTATTTTTTACAACAAATCACAGGTGGTTAGTTGTTATTAGTTCAAATTTGAAACTAACACTAAGATTACTTTTTTGCCCCAACAATAACAACCAATAACAACCTGCTACTTAGGATTTGTTGTAAAAATGTTATAGACATATCATTTCTCTTCATTAATAGGCCAAACTATTATTTTAAGAGATATGCTACTTCTACAACAATTTTACAACATTTTTATAACAAATAACAGGTAGTTAGTTGTTATTGGTTCAAATTTGAAACTAACACTAAAATTACTTTTTTTCCCCAATAATAACAACCAGTAACAACCTGCCACTTAAGATTTGTTGTGAAAATATTGTAGACATATCATTTCTCTTATTTTAATTCTGAAAATTCAATTTCATATCTAAACTTTTGAAAATGGCTTAATACTTTAATAATGTCACCCGTGTCTTTACTTATCATCAAAATTAACTACCATAATCATACAAATCGTAGTAACTCCTTCAAACTCTTTGATCTAACTACTAAATTGAATTATTTCATTTTCAAAAATCAATTAACTTCTTAAAAAAGTAAGGTATTTATTTTTTGCTGAGAAAAAAATGGGTAAGAGGAGGCGACCTGAGTGGTTTTCTTATCTAGGCATTATCATAGTAATATCATACCTATTAAGTTCGGGCATTATCATAGTGGTTATTATCGTAGCCCCACAAGGCACTAGTGGCCATTGAGCCGGGATGTGGGATTTTTTCCAAACACTTCTTATTGTAGAATTTGAATTTGAAACCTCCACCCTTCAAACCACTTGGAAATAATCTCAATAACCACTAGACCACCACTTTTGATAATTAAAAGAAAAAGGTATCAATAATATTGAATCATTATTATTTAATTAGGAGTAATTGACATGCTCAAGAAGAAATTAAACCAATAATTTATAAGAATTGATATTCATCCTAATTGATATGTTATAGTTTCAAATAAATATTTATACCATTCTTCTCTTACTTATTAGTATGATAAAAGGGATTCAAATTCATATTCTCCTTATTTAGATAATCAAACAATATTATTGAACAAAAAAACTCTTGATTCATGCCACATATTGTGGATTCGGAACTAACATGCATTAGTGTATTAAAATGAAACTAATATATTCATTAGTGTCAAAAAAACATACTCCATATATAAGTCGTCCGAAATTGTAGAAAATTAGCAACCTAGTGATTGGCTGGTGGAAGTCTCTCACTTTATGTCGCTATCAAGACGTAAATTATTTCATGATCCAACGGCCCACAATGGCCTAAAGACTTGTCTTAGTTTTTGTTGACTTGACTTGCGGTAAACCCCCGAGTGTTGACTAGAGACTTCTCAGTAGCTTCATTTCATTTTGTTAATTCACCCAATTAACAAAAAGAAAATTTTAATTCTTTATTCTTCGATGAGAGAGTCATTAGTTTAAAATATTGGGCGTGCTAAACATACTCCATATATAAGTCGTCCGAAATTGTAGAAAATTAGCAACCTAGTGATTGGCTGGTGGAAGTCTCTCACTTTATGTCGCTATCAAGACGTAAATTATTTCATGATCCAACGGCCCACAATGGCCTAAAGACTTGTCTTAGTTTTTGTTGACTTGACTTGCGGTAAACCCCCGAGTGTTGACTAGAGACTTCTCAGTAGCTTCATTTCATTTTGTTAATTCACCCAATTAACAAAAAGAAAATTTTAATTCTTTATTCTTCGATGAGAGAGTCATTAGTTTAAAATATTGGGCGTGCGGGATGGTCTCAGACCCCTCAGAAAAATAGTAAACAAAGAAAGCATAAATGAAATTCTATGAACTTTTTTTTTTTTTTATAAGAAAGTTTTTTTGAGAAGTCTTACTATACAAAGAGAAGTATATATAAATTGAAAATAAAACACATGGTTTCAAGTTACGTATTCTTCTCTTCTCTTTGAATTTAACTAGAGAAGTAAGTATATGTATTTTCAATTTACGTATTCTTCTCTTCGAATAAATTAAAAAGCTTACTTGAAACTTATCTGAAAAGCTTTTTTGAGAAGTGTTTTCAATTTATGTATTCTTCTCTTCGTATGAGTAACAAAAAAAAAAAACTATAATTGATTAAAACAACAGGACAATGAGTACAAGGCACTTTTTTTTTTTTTTTGGTGGTTAATAGAAATGGACCATTTCCTAATTAAAAATCATTTGTTTGTGAAAATAAAAAAGTGTATTGATATCACTTTATTAAATTTATGTCTAAATTGAGAAAATTCTAATACTATAAATTTAAAAATCAATCATTTGCCCAATTAACTTCCTACTACAAGGGAGCAATAAAGGTTTTTTTGTTTTTTTTTTTTAATACAAAATAGAAATTTTACTCTAATTTAATTTAAGTATATATATGTGTGAAACTTCCACCTGAAAATTTGAACCTCCGTCCTTACTCCCCACACTCCACAACTACTTATACTTGTGAAATGACCATCATACCAAAGGTGTGTGGTGAAGTATTTTGGTTGTTTTAATTGAAAGAAAGAAACGAATAAACTTAATCTTATATGGTATAACTATGAAGTTTAATTGATCTCATTTGAGACAGCATACTTAAGTTCCTTGGACAGCATGATCATCTCCTAATCTCCTATCACTTGCTGGATGGTAAAAATGGATTGAGATCATATCCATTTCTTTCAATATGAAGAAAGCTTATTGAAATTTAACTTTCATGAATTCAAAGAGGTAAATAATGTCATGTTGTTTAAAATTTTATTACGTAAAAAAAAAAAAGGATAATAATTATTCTTGAATGACATGTTATTATTATTTACTCTAAAATTTTTAAACTACTATATTTTTACTATAAATTAGACTCTCTCCAATTCAAAACAAACAAAGAATATCATTTTTTTTTTAATCATAAAATCTAATTTTGCATTTATAAAGAAATATTATTGCAATATTGAAAAAATCAATTAAATTGTCTGATTTACATTTTATTGTTTAATTGTTTTAGCCCTCTTATATATATAAGAGAAACCCGAGCAAAGGCCACTCACTCAATTATTTATTTCCAAATAACTTAAAGAAATCATTTTTAACACCATATGATGTTAACAAAAATATCAAAATTTGACTCTATCAATAAATTTCACCAATTAAAAGAATTATTATACTTTCTATCGAAGTACATTAAATTTTAAACCAACCAAAAAGAACAAAAAAAAAAGTATGATCCCAACCAACCCAATAATCAAATCCTAGTTTTATCCCCCCAAAAAAAAAAAAAAATCAAATCCTAGTCAGCACGTGAAAAATGGAAACCAAATTCCGTCTGCATGGGCTCCACATCCAAATTTTTCCACACGGCAGGCGTTTATAAAAGTTAAAAACTACAAACGAGTAACAGCCAGAAACAGAGAAACTCTTCCTAAGCTTCACCAATTCAAATCTCCCTGTAACACAAAAACACAGAGCTCTGCCGGAAATGGCAGCCCCTCCAAGCAAAACCCACCTCTCCCTCTTCACTTTCTTCTCCTTCTTCCTCATCATCCAAGCAAGATTGATTCTGAACCGTTCTGATCTCAAAGCCCTCTCCATAATCCAAAAAGACTTGGGTCTTAACTGTCAACATTACCACTCTACCAAACCATGCAACACCCCTGGTGTAATTTGTTTCTATGAACTTTTTTTTTTTTTTTATAAGAAAGTTTTTTTGAGAAGTCTTACTATACAAAGAGAAGTATATGTAAATTGAAAATAGAACACATGGTTTCAAGTTACGTATTCTTCTCTTCTCTTTGAATTTAACTAGAGAAGTAAGTATATGTATTTTCAATTTACGTATTCTTCTTCTCGTACGAATAAATTAAAAAGCTTACTTGAAACTTATCTAAAAAGCTTTTCTGAGAATTGTTTTCAATTTATGTATTCTTCTCTTCGTATGAGTAACAAAAAAAAAACTATGATTGATTAAAACAACGAGACAATGAGAATAAGGCTTTTTTTTTTTTGTGGTTAATAGAAATGGACCATTTCCTAATTATAAATCATTTGTTTGTGAATATAAAAAAGTGTATTGATATCACTTTATTAAAATTTATGTCAAAATTGAGAAAATTCTAATACTATAAATTTAAAAATCAGTCATTTGCCTAGTTAACTTCCTACTACAAGGGAGCAATAAAGGTTTTTTGTATTTTTTTTTATACAAAATAAAAATTTTACTCTAACTTAATTTAAATGACTATCAATAACGACGATGAAACATTATTGCAATATTGAAAAAATCAATTAAATTGTCTAGTTTACATTTTATTGTTTAATTGTTTTGGCCCTCTTATATATATAAGAGAAGCCCAAGCAAATGCCACTCACTTAGTTATTTATTTCCAAATAACTTAAAAGAAATAATTTTTAACACCATATGATGTTAACAAAAATATCAAAATTTGACTCTATCAATAAATTTCACCAATTAAAAGAATTATTATACTTTCTATCGAAGTACATTAAATTTTAAACCAACCAACAAGAACAAAAAAAGTATGATCCCAACCAACCCAATAAGTAAATCCTAGTTTTATCCCCCCCAAAAAAAAAATCAAATCCTAGTCAGCACGTGAAAAATGGAAACCAAATTCCGTCTGCATGGGCTCCACATCCAAATTTTTCCACACGGCATGCGTTTATAAAAGTTAAAAACTACAAACGAGTAACAGCCAGAAACAGAGAAACTCTTCCTAAGCTTCACCAATTCAAATCTCCCTGTAACACAAANATACAAGATTCCTGATGTTTGGCGATTCTTCTTTGAAGTTCCAGCTCCAACCTGCACCAATCAAACAGTCCAATTGCACAAGTTATAGAATGTATTTTATTTTATCTATTTCACACTTCAAATTAAAGATAGCAGGACCTTTATACTAACAATACTCCTCTCTAATACACCAAAATAATGACTAGTTTATATTATCGTCAGACCATGTACATTCTGTCTCATTTTCACAACCATTAAATCCATAATATTCATTTCAATTTTTATTCCTCAAATTTGATTCAAAATCCAATTTCTATTTTATAAAGCTGAGGTGAGTACGATTATTACAAATTTTATTACATGAGCCTTATAAAATGACGTGTCAACTTTTAATTCTTTTATTTTAAAGTAATTTAAAAATTGATTCGTTACTTGCACTAATCACATTCATTGTCACTATTACGTTAGTTTGTAACCCTCTTATAATAAAATTGGAAGTAGTTTTAGCATTTTCGTGATCAGTGGTAGTACCAAAAATGCTAGTTCATGAGTAAGTGTAAAATTGATAACTTCAGATTTTTCCAAGGACAAAATTGTAATTTTAAAAAAATATAAGGAACGAAAATCAAAGTTAATCAAGATCAGCAACGCCGAGCTAGTAAACATGAGTGAATTTCCACTTTCATTAATAGGCCAAACTATTATTTTAATTCTGAAAATTCAATTTCACATCTAAACTTTTGAAAATGGCTTAATACTTTAATGTCACCCGTGTCTTTACTTCTCATCAAAATTAACTATCATAATCATACAAGTCGAGTAGTAATTCCTTCAAATTCTTTGATCCAACTCTTTGATCCAACTACAAAATTGAATCACTTCATTTTACAAAAATCAATTAACTTCTTAAAAGAGTAAGGTATCTATTTTTTGAAAAGAAAAAAATAGGTAGGAGGAAGCAACCAGAGTGGTTTTTTTATTTAGGTGTTATCATAGTAACATCAGACCTATAGCCTATTAGGTTCGAGTTTGCAAGCAAGGTAACTAGTAAATCATAACTGTTATTGCAACCCCACAAGGCACTAGTGGCCATTGAGCTGGGATGTGGGGTTTTTCCCAAGTACTTTCTATTGCGGAATTCAAATTTGAGACCTCCACCCTTCAAACCACTTGGAAATAATCCCAATAACCACTAGACCGCCACTTTTGCTATATTTTTTTTTCCCAGGAAATAGCCACTTTTGCTAATTAAAAGAGAAAGTTATTAGTAATATTGAATCATTATTATTTAATTTAAAGTAATTGACACGTTCAAGACAAAATTAAACTGATAATTTATAAGAATTGATATTCATTCTAATTGATATGTTATAGTTTCAAATAGATATTTATACTGCTCTTCTCTTACTTATTAGTATGATAAAAGGGATTCAAATTCATATTCTCCTTATTTAGAGAATCAAACAATATTATTGAACAAAAAAACTCTTGATTCATGCCACATATTGTGGATTCGGAACTAACATGCATTAGTGTATAAAACTGAAACTAATATATTCATTAGTGTTATAAAACATACCCTATATATAAGGCATCATTTGGTAGAGTTGTTAAACAACTTATTTT
Source organism: Quercus suber (assembly GCF_002906115.3). Lineage (NCBI taxonomy): Eukaryota > Viridiplantae > Streptophyta > Magnoliopsida > Fagales > Fagaceae > Quercus > Quercus suber. The sequence goes on along the minus strand of NW_027069532.1, from coordinate 1,523,503 downwards.
CAGTTTTTAAATAATACTAGCCGCGAATCCACACGCTACACGTGATAATTATTTTTATGGTGGTTTTATTAAAAAAAATTACAATTTAAACTAATCTAATAATGAGTAAAGTATTTCATAATTATATTTTTATTTATTATAGAAACAATCATAAATGTAATATAGGAACAATCCAAAACACCAAAAAAAGGTAAACTAAAAAAAATTAATAAAACTTAACAATGATTAATTGAACCAATATTAGGATAAAATTTTGTTTTTGATAATCTATTAAGGTTATTTTCCTTGTAGAAATTATAATTTCAGCCACCCAAAACATATTATCAAATAAACAATTATTAGCAAAATCTAAGAATTAAATTTCTATACATGCATTGTTATAAAATAATAATAATTAAAATAAAATTGCAAAAGTTAAAATTTGTCACCTATCTAATTATTTTCGTTTGGCTAACCTTTGTTTTTCTTTAAATAAAAGGCATTATAGAGTACTTCTAATACAACTATTAAGAGTACTTTGTCCACCACAAAGGATTAGAAAATAAACAAAAATTAGTAAAGTCTCATAATTTAACATCTAAATTGAGCACTATAAAAATTATGCTATGTAACAGAATAAATACCAAATTATCCAAATCATGCTATGTAATAGAATAATATTATATTTTTATATGTTATATTTAATTCTTTAGAATACAATAGGATAACATTTAACAATCAAAGAGAAAAGAAAATAAAAAGAAGAACAACAACAATTTAAAAAAAAAAAAAAAAAAAAACTAAATCTCATTAACCCAAAATAGAGTTCTAAAGAATATAAAAATTGTCAACTTAAAGTAGAGATGTAAGAAAAATAAAAATAAAAATAATAAAAATCCACCAAAAAATTTAGAGAGAGAGAGAGAGGGAGAGAGAGGGAACTTTTTTTTTTGTGAGGAAAAACTATGCATAGAATAGAAGAGATAGTGACAACTTTATAGTAAGAGAGTGTGAATAAGAAGAGACAAAAATAAAGGAAGATGAAGAGAAAGAGGAAGAATAATATTAATGTAGAGGGTAGTGGGGAGATGAAACGGTAAGAGAGGAAGAAAGATTGAAGAAGTGGTGGGGAGATGAAATGGTAAGGGAGAGAGTAAGATTGGAGAAGTGTAAATATTAAAAAAAATAAAAGTTAAAAACAATTATAGAAAAAAAAATAAATAAACAACAACAACAACGTTGAAGCCTTTCAAGCTATAGTTTTTTTTTTTTTTTTTTTTTCCTTTCTTTAAGCTGAAAGGGCTCACACAAAACCCTAAAACTAAACTGAAAAGGTTTTGAGTCAGGCTTGATAGTGGAACTAAATAAATAAGAGGTGAACATTAATTAATTATACAGATTTATTATAGGGTGATAATGGAAGTAAATAAATAAGTAGTGGGTTGCATTTATAGGGCTGAAAATTGTAAAAACCATTTTAAGATTGTAAGACAAATTATATTTTAAAAAAGAAAAAAAGAATGACGTGACAGCTGATGTGTTACAACATGAGAGTAACAGTATTAAACGCTATATTTTAGCTTTTAGTAATATATAGATATAGATTACACACTTTTTCACCTACACGTATTTTAAAAAATTACAAATAATATTACTCAAATTCTTCTACCGAACGAGAAAATCCATCCTGATTCCGAAACATACATCCTCTATCTCACAAGGAGGTGGACCCCACATGTGTGGGACCCACGTCCTTGTAAGAGAGGATACATGTTTCATAAACATGTAAGACTCTCTCCTACCGAACGGGCCTCAGACGTCGAAAAGTACAGAAAATTAGCAACCTAGTGACTGGCTGGTGGAAGTCTCTCACTTTATGTCGCTATCAAGACGTAAATTATTATATGATCCAACGGCCCACAATGGCCTAAAGCATTGTCCTAGTTTTTGTTGACTTGATTTGCGGTAAAACCCCGAGTGTTGACTAGAGCCTTCTCAGCAGCTTCATTTCATTTTGTTAATTCACCAATTAACAAAAAGAAAATTTTCATTCTTTATTCTTCGATGAGAGTCATTAATTTAAAATATTGGGCGTGCTGGATGGTCTTAGACTCCTCAGAAAAATAGTAAACAAAGAAAGCTTAAATGAAATACTATAATTTATTTATATATATATATATATATATAAGCTTTTTTGAGAAATCTTACTCATACGAAGCCAAGTATAAGTAAATTGAAAATAAAACACGACTTAAATTTACGTATTTTTCTCTTTTCTTCGAATTTAACTAGAAAAGTATACGTATTTTCAATTTACATATTCTTCTATTCATACGAGTAAATTGAAAAGCTTACTTGAGACTTTTCTAAAAAACTTTTCTGAAAAGTATTTTCAACTTACGTATTCTTCTCTTAGTGCGAGTAAAAAAAAATTTTTTTTTTAAAATACTATGATTGATTAAAACAATGAGACAATGAGTGCAAGGCACCTTTTTTTTTTTTTCGTTTTTTGGTGATTAATAGAAATGGACCATTTCCTAATTAAAATTCATTTTTTTGTGAATATAAAAAAGTGTGTTGATATCACTTTATTAAAAATCAGTCATTTGCTTTGAAACCGATAATATTGGTTATTTTAATTGAAAGGAAAAAAAAAAAAACAAATAAACTTAATCTTATATAGTATTACTAATTAACTATGAAGTTTAATTGATCTCATTCGAGGCAGCATATTTGAGTTCCTTGGACAGCATGATCATCTTCTAATCTCCTATCACTTGCTAGATAGTAAAAATGGATCAAGATCCTATCCGTTTCTTTTAATATGAAAAAAGCTTATTGAAATTTAACTTTCATAAATTCAAAAAGGTAATAATGTCACAATGTTCAAAATTTTATTACGTAAAAAAAAAAAAAGGATAATAATTATTTTTAAATGACATTTTATTATATTTACTCTAAAATTTGTAAACTACTAAATCTTAAATTAGACTCTCTCCATTTCAAAACAAACAAAGAATTTCATTTTTTTTCATAAAATCTAATTTTGCATTTATAAAAAAACATTATTGCAATATTGAAAAAATCAATTAAACTGTCTAATTTATATTTTATTGTTTAATTGTTTAGGCCCTCTTATATATATATAAGAAGAGCCCGAGCAGAGGCCACTCACTCTGTTATTTATTTCCAAATAACTTAAAAGAACAATTTTTAACACCACATGATGTTAACAAAAATATCAAAATTTGACTCTATCAATAAATTTCACCAATTAAAAGAATTATTATACTTTCTATCGAAGTACATTAAATTTTAAAACAAGCAAAAAGAACAAAAAAGTAGGACAAAATTGGGAAATGCCCCGTTTGGGTAAAAATAGCAGCATAATGCCCTTTTCTCCAAACTATATAGGGAAATGCCCCTCTTTTGTAACTCGATTTTCTCAAAATCGAGTTAGGCCCTATAACGGCGTTTTTTAGGAGCCTATAGTGACGTTTTTAGGACCTATAGTGGCGTTTTTTAACTCGATTTATAAGAAATCGAGTTATAGGTAAAAAAAATTTAAAAAATTCCCTATAACTCGATTTTATGGAAATCGAGTTACAAAACGTCACTATAGATCCTGAAAATGTCACTATAGGTCCTTAAAAATGCCGCTATAAGGCTCCAGAATTTTTTTTTTTATAACTCGATTTTGAGAAAATTGAGTTACAAAAGAGGGGCATTTCCCTATATAGTTTGGAGAAAATGGCATTATGCTGCTATTTTTACCCAAATTGGGCATTTCTCAATTTTGTCCCAAAAAAGTATGATCCCAACCAAACCAATAGTCAAATCCTAGTTTTATCAAAAAAGAAAATTAAATCAAATCCTAGTCAGCACGTGAAAAATGGAAATCAAAGTCCATCTGCATGGGCTCCACATCAAAAAATTTCAACACGGCCGGCGTTTATAAAAGTCAAAAACTGCAAACGAGTAAGCCAGAAACTCTTCCTAAGCTGACCAGTTCAAATCTCCCTGTAACACAAAACATAGAGCTCTGCCGGAAATGGCAGCCTCTCCAAGCAAAACCCACCTCTCCCTCTTCACTTTCTTCTCCTTCTTCCTCATCATTCAAGCAAGATTGATTCTGAACCGTTCTGATCTCAAAGCCCTCTCCATAATCCAAAAAGACTTGGGTCTTAACTGTCAACATTACCTCTCTACCAAACCATGCAACTCCCCTGGGGTCATTTGTGAAAGGAGACTCTCAGACAACCACACCTATGAGCTCAGAGTGACCAGACTCGTCTTTAAGTCCCAAAAGCTCGCCGGGTTTCTGTCCCCATCAATCGGACGGCTTTCTGAGCTCAAAGAGCTCTCTTTGTCTGAAAACCAGCTAGTTGACCAAGTACCATCCCAGATAGTTGACTGCCGGAAACTTGAAATTCTCAGCCTCCAAAACAATAAGTTTTCTGGGGACATTCCATCCGAATTATCCTCACTTATTCGCCTTCGAGATCTTGATCTTGCTTCCAATAATTTCTCTGGGGACTTGAGTTTCTTGAAATATTTTCCCAACTTGGAAAATCTGTCTCTTGCAGACAATCTCTTTACTGGGAAAATTCCTGCTTCTATTCGTTCTTTTCGTAATCTCCAGTTTTTTAACATCTCAGGAAATGAATTCATTGAAGGTTCAATGCCAATGATAAACCGGGGTGAATACTCAGAATCTGATGTTCCCAAACGATACATTTTGGCTGAGAGTCCAACTAAAAGCAGCAATCATTCTACAAATGCATCAGCTTCAAGTCATAAAGCTCCCATTTCAGCTGCTCCAGCTCCTTCCCCATCAGCATCACCTCACCATCACAAAAACAACAAGAGGAAGCTAGCTGGTTGGATACTTGGATTCCTGGCTGGAGCATTAGCCGGAAGTATATCAGGGTTCATCTTTTCTTTGATATTTAAGCTGCTCTTGGCTGTTGTAAGGGGTAGAGTGAAAGACGCAGGTCCAGCAATCTTTAGTCCTTTGATCAAAAAGGCAGAGGACTTAGCTTTCTTGGAGAAAGAAGATGGCCTAGCTTCATTTGAACTCATAGGAAAAGGTGGGTGTGGAGAAGTTTACAAGGCTGAACTTCCAAATAGCAATGGGAAAATGATTGCCATAAAGAAGATAGTCCAGCCTCCAAAGGATGCAGCAGAATTGACTGAGGAAGATAGTAAGCTTCTGAACAAGAAAATGCGCCAAATTCGATCTGAGATTAATACTGTGGGTCAAATTAGGCACCGCAATCTTCTTCCTCTATTAGCCCATGTGAGTCGGCCTGATTGCCATTACCTCGTGTATGAGTTCATGAAGAATGGTAGTTTACAAAACATTTTGGAGGATGTTTCAAATGGGAAAAGAGAGTTGGACTGGTTTGCTCGTCACAAGATTGCACTAGGAGTGGCAGCAGGGCTTGAATATCTTCACTTCAACCACAGCCCACGTATAATTCATCGAGATCTCAAGCCTGCAAATATACTTTTGGATGATGACATGGAAGCTCGAATTGCCGATTTTGGGCTTGCCAAAGCAATGCCTGATGCTAATACGCACATCACAACATCCAATGTGGCAGGAACTGTGGGTTATATATCACCAGAATACCACCAAACTCTGAAGTTCACAGACAAGTGTGATATCTACAGTTTTGGGGTGTTGCTAGGGGTTTTAGTAATGGGAAAGCTCCCATCTGATCAGTTTTTCCAAGAGACACAGGAGATGAGCTTGGTGAAATGGTTGAGGAATGTGATGACATCAGATAATCCTAGACAAGCAATTGATTCAAGGCTCATGGGAAATGGATTTGAGGAGCAAATGCTCCTAGTTTTGAAGATTGCTTGCTTTTGTACACTAGATGACCCGAAGCAAAGGCCTAATAGTAAGGACGTTAGGTGCATGCTTTCTCAGATCAAGCAATAAGTATGCAAAGGTAGGTCTGAGGATGACCGAGAATAATGCTGCCATGTGACAACTGTTATGTTTAATTAGATCAATTATATTTCCAATGCACCTTTCTGTTTAAATGATTGTACCTTTTTTCAGCATGTTGATTTACACAATGTAAACCAAAATGATAGTATGTCAAAAATGTAGCATAAATAGCATATGCTGCTTTAGGCTATAAATATAGTGGCTCATAAAGTAAAGGAAGATATTTAAGTTTATATATAGAATGAAGTGCAATGTTTAATATTTATTTCTTATTAACAGTTTAAATAATGAGCACTTCGTGCTCAAATTTTAAGCCAGACTATCAAGGTGCAACTATGGTAAATGTTGGTTATGAGAAAAATTTCGTGCGCACAATCAGGTTTAAGCCAGACTTAAACAAAAAGAAACTACTGTTTTAATGGAGACATAGAGAGAACTACAGGAGTCAAGATAAATCCTTACACAGGTCTTCGGCAGAAATTATATCAACTAGACAGATTATCTAAGGGGCATTCTATTCTAACTTCCAACCAGAAGCCTCTTACTCCAGAAAAATCAGATTAGAAGTGTGTTTGTGCAAATTCTAAAATACACTATTCCAAATTCTTGTTTCACTCCGATAAAAAAAAAAAAAAAAAAAGCAATTAGCATGTTGTAGTCCAAAATTAAGCAAATTCCCTAGGACAATTGTGTTGAATGTTTTCTCAATCCTAAAATCACTCGGAGACAGTACAAGGAAATGTCTTCTTCACTTGGCATTCGGGGAAGGCTATAATATTCATTCCAGAAGAATTTTATAGATTTCAATAAAATGAAAGTTCCATGTAAGTGCTCTGCCTTTGTTTATTCCTCCATTGGAAAAGACTGAAGTGCTTTCGAATGCAACCAATCAAGTTTCACATTACTTTCTGCTTTTCAGTCTTTTCCCCTTTCCTTTCAGGAAAGTCTGGTTCATTATTCCATCATTATCTCAAAGGCTGATTGTTAGTACACGCATCACTGCACACACGCCACACAAATTATTTTTTGAACTGAAATTGTGACTTCAAAACACGATTTCAATGCAAATTAGAGTTGTGTGTACTTCTTGTGTGATAGGCACTACCCTTTCTTAATAATGGGAAGAATATTCTAAGCACTACAAATAACAGTAAAGGAAGGCCTAGCTTTTACTCCTTGTGACAGTTTTTAATAACTTACATGGACGTAAGCATACATTACTAGAGATAGATCAGATAAAACAAAACATAAGTCAACACTTCACCTCAAAGAGGATGACTAGTCCACCAAGATTGTGTGAACAAAACAAAAAGAAAATTTCTTTTATCAGGAGAGCAGATGGTAGAAACTGACCTGAAGGTTCACTGAACTAACCAAAAAAAACACATGAAGATTCAACAACAAGAAGCAAGCCGTAGCCCCAAGACTTTGAGGTCAGGTATGTATCCTCAACAAACTAATAAGGGTCAGTGTTTTCCTTTTCGCCACCTAAGGATTCACTTGTGGAAAATAAATAAGTTTTCAGCCCAGCTGACACGAAAGAAATATGGACCAAGTCAACTTACCCCTCATTCAATTTCCTGAAGGAGTTAAACGTCAGGCCCAACAATTTGAACAGTGACTTCTACATCCGTTGTTAGGGTACACTCACTTTATTTCGAAGTAACTATAAGTATAGTAATACTAGGCCCATGAATGATATCTTACTTGTCCAACTAGCAAAGCTTCAAGGATCATTTATATATATAAATTAGCCGGCATCGCAAATTCATTTTATACTAAGAATCTTAATAAACAATATGAAGCGCACTACTATCTTAATCAAGCTTACTGAGAAGTAAGAAGGTCCACACCATAAACTGTGTTGATGGGTAATGAATCAATGTGGACTAAACCTTAAATTAAAGTTCTCCATCTTATTGCCATGTAACAGACAAAGTACATCAGGTGCCCTATTTGGTACTGAAGAATTACATTTTACTCTCATATTGCATTTTCTCTTTTACAAAGTCACATGTTATAATCTCTACTACCTGAACAGGTTAGAAAGCACCCAGAGAAAACGAAACCCATATGAATATATCCCACGGATTACCTTAAAAATCCAGAAGTAACTGCGGAAGAATCCTCTCCAAATGAATCGCTTCAATTTTACTAGCACCCTCTGCTTCAGCAATTGTAGCAGCACGCTGCATGGCCTCTGCAAATCAAGGCAAATGGTTTTGTCAGAAATGTCATAACATCAAAATGCAAACTCAACTATAAAATCTTAAGAAACCAAGCACTAAGCTTTCATTTTAGATTGATGAACCTGTAATGAAGATTTGGAGAAGTTCACAACTCAGCTTTATTGCCTTCCCATTAGCTGCATCGAGAAACATGAATATAAAACAAAGAACAAGCTCTACTTTCAAAAAAAATGAGAAAGCTTCATCAATAGAATGAAGTAACAATACAAGATTCCTGATGTTTGGCGATTCTTCTTTGAAGTTCCAGCTCCAACCTGCACCAATCAAACAGTCCAATTGCACAAGTTATAGAATGTATTTTATTTTATCTATTTCACACTTCAAATTAAAGATAGCAGGACCTTTATACTAACAATACTCCTCTCTAATACACCAAAATAATGACTAGTTTATATTATCGTCAGACCATGTACATTCTGTCTCATTTTCACAACCATTAAATCCATAATATTCATTTCAATTTTTATTCCTCAAATTTGATTCAAAATCCAATTTCTATTTTATAAAGCTGAGGTGAGTACGATTATTACAAATTTTATTACATGAGCCTTATAAAATGACGTGTCAACTTTTAATTCTTTTATTTTAAAGTAATTTAAAAATTGATTCGTTACTTGCACTAATCACATTCATTGTCACTATTACGTTAGTTTGTAACCCTCTTATAATAAAATTGGAAGTAGTTTTAGCATTTTCGTGATCAGTGGTAGTACCAAAAATGCTAGTTCATGAGTAAGTGTAAAATTGATAACTTCAGATTTTTCCAAGGACAAAATTGTAATTTTAAAAAAATATAAGGAACGAAAATCAAAGTTAATCAAGATCAGCAACGCCGAGCTAGTAAACATGAGTGAATTTCCACTTTCATTAATAGGCCAAACTATTATTTTAATTCTGAAAATTCAATTTCACATCTAAACTTTTGAAAATGGCTTAATACTTTAATGTCACCCGTGTCTTTACTTCTCATCAAAATTAACTATCATAATCATACAAGTCGAGTAGTAATTCCTTCAAATTCTTTGATCCAACTCTTTGATCCAACTACAAAATTGAATCACTTCATTTTACAAAAATCAATTAACTTCTTAAAAGAGTAAGGTATCTATTTTTTGAAAAGAAAAAAATAGGTAGGAGGAAGCAACCAGAGTGGTTTTTTTATTTAGGTGTTATCATAGTAACATCAGACCTATAGCCTATTAGGTTCGAGTTTGCAAGCAAGGTAACTAGTAAATCATAACTGTTATTGCAACCCCACAAGGCACTAGTGGCCATTGAGCTGGGATGTGGGGTTTTTCCCAAGTACTTTCTATTGCGGAATTCAAATTTGAGACCTCCACCCTTCAAACCACTTGGAAATAATCCCAATAACCACTAGACCGCCACTTTTGCTATATTTTTTTTTCCCAGGAAATAGCCACTTTTGCTAATTAAAAGAGAAAGTTATTAGTAATATTGAATCATTATTATTTAATTTAAAGTAATTGACACGTTCAAGACAAAATTAAACTGATAATTTATAAGAATTGATATTCATTCTAATTGATATGTTATAGTTTCAAATAGATATTTATACTGCTCTTCTCTTACTTATTAGTATGATAAAAGGGATTCAAATTCATATTCTCCTTATTTAGAGAATCAAACAATATTATTGAACAAAAAAACTCTTGATTCATGCCACATATTGTGGATTCGGAACTAACATGCATTAGTGTATAAAACTGAAACTAATATATTCATTAGTGTTATAAAACATACCCTATATATAAGGCATCATTTGGTAGAGTTGTTAAACAACTTATTTTCAGTTTTTAAATAATACTAGCCGCGAATCCACACGCTACACGTGATAATTATTTTTATGGTGGTTTTATTAAAAAAAATTACAATTTAAACTAATCTAATAATGAGTAAAGTATTTCATAATTATATTTTTATTTATTATAGAAACAATCATAAATGTAATATAGGAACAATCCAAAACACCAAAAAAAGGTAAACTAAAAAAAATTAATAAAACTTAACAATGATTAATTGAACCAATATTAGGATAAAATTTTGTTTTTGATAATCTATTAAGGTTATTTTCTTTGTAGAAATTATAATTTCAGCCACCCAAAACATATTATCAAATAAACAATTATTAGCAAAATCTAAGAATTAAATTTCTATACATGCATTGTTATAAAATAATAATAATTAAAATAAAATTGCAAAAGTTAAAATTTGTCACCTATCTTTTGTTAGGGTACACTCACTTTATTTCGAAGTAACTAGAAGTATAGTAATACTAGGCCCATGAATGATATCTTAGTTGCCTAACTTACAAAGCTTCAAGGATCATTTATATATATAAATTAGCTGGCATCGCAAATTCATTTTATACTAAGAATCTTAATAAACAATATGAAGCGCACTACTATCTTAATCAAGCTTACTGAGAAGTAAGAAGGTCCACACCATAAACTGTGTTGATGGATAATGAATCAATGTGGACTAAACCTTCAATTAAATTTCTCCATCTTATTGCCACGTAACAGACAAAGTACATCAGGTACCCGATTTGGTACTGAAGAATTACATTTTACTCACATATTGCATTTTCTCTTTTACAAAGTCACATGTTATAATCTCTACTACCTGAACAGGTTAGAAAGCACCCAAAGAAAATGAAACCCATATGAATATATCCCCCGGATTACCTTAAAAATCCAGAAGTAACTGCGGAAGAATCCTCTCCAAATGAGTCGCTTCGATTTTACTAGCACCCTCTGCTTCAGCAATTGTAGCAGCACGCTGCACGGCCTCTGCAAATCAAGGCAAATGGTCTTGTCAGAAATGTCATAACATCAAATTGCAAACTCAACTATAATCTTAAGAAACCAAGCACTAAGCTTTCATTTTAGATTGATGAACCTGTAATGAAGATTCGGAGAAGTTCACAACTCAGCTTTATTGCTTTCCCATTAGCTGAATCAAGAAAAGTTGAAATAGAAAAGAACATCATCTAAAATTTGAACAAGCTCTTCTAAAAAACATGAGAAAACTCCATCAATAGAATGAAGTAACGATAAGAGATACCAGATGTTTGGCGATTCTTCTTTGAGGTTCCAGCTCCTACCTGCACCAATCAAAAAGACCAATCGCACAATTCGCCAGTCAATCAAGTGATTCCACTGAAGAACATAAGTAAAAAATTATAGAATGTAATCTTATTTTAATTATTAGATGATTCAAATTAAAGAAGATAGTTTACACTTAGCAATATACCATTAATGATCTGTAACTTGACTCATTCTCACAAATCACAACCAATTGGTTCAGCTTTAAAACAAATTTTTTTTTTTTCTTTATATACATTTTACAATTTTTTAAAAAAAATTATTCTAAAATATTCATTTCATCCCTAAAGTTTGGTCCAAATTCAATTTCTATCAATCGTGGTTAAAAATCATATACAATGAAATGCTAATGCAGCATATGTAAAGCTAAGGCAACTTTAAGTAAATTAGCATTCGCAGCAAAAGAGATGCTGTAACTATTACAAATTTTACTACATGAGCATTACAAACTGATGAATCAACTTTAAAATACGAAATAATAATAATGATAACAACAATAATAAAATAAAAGTAATTCAAAAGGTTATTTATTATGTCGTGGATGTGGCACCAATCATATTGATTGTCACGTTGATACGTAATCTTTTTTAAGTAAAAATTTGGCAATAATTTTAGCATTACATAAGGAGGTACCAAATTGATAACTTTTAGATTTTTCAAGGACAAGATCATAATTTTTTTAAATTTAGGGAACGTAAATCAAAAACTAAAATCAAGTTTCAGAACATACAAACAAAATGAATTTCAGCCTAAAAAAAACAAAAAAAACCGTAAACCTAAAATGCAAATTGAACAATTAGCATACCTCGCAGTCCAAAGCATCAGCGACGTCGTTTCGTTCTCGCTCTGAAAATGAAAACACCAACCAAAAAAAAAAAAAAAAAAAAGAAGTTGGAAAATGATTTCACGAACAGAAATTGAAGAAGGTGATGAATTTGAAGAGAGAAAGGTAAAAAAAACCGAAGTTGGAAAATGATTTCACGAACAGAAATTGAAGAAGGTGATGAGTTTGAAGAGAGAAAGGAGATTTCTCAAACCGAGGGCTCTTCGTGTCCAAAGGAGCTTGAAAATAGCGTGAATCAGATCCTGAAACGTACACAGAAATTATTATAAATAAATAAAAAAAGTAGTGGAAATGAAATGATAGGGGAATTGGAATTTGCTAGGGATTTGGAGAGTACAGGATCGAAGGTGTTGTTTTCGTCTTCCATTGAGAGAGAGAGAGAGAGAGAGAGAGAGGGATATTGTGTATTTCTGTGTTTGCTTTTGGAATTTTAATTCCAATTCTCTAGCGCGCGCAAACTTTATTGTGGTAAATAAAAGGAGTAATACCAGTAGTGAGTTAGAAAAATTTGGTGTCATCTAGATTGTAGGAAATTGGAAGAACCAAATGGCCCCTATAGCTCAGTGGTAGAGCGTCAGTCTTGTAAACTGAAGGTCTGTAGTTCGATCCTGCATGGGGGCAGAATTCAACTTTGCATGCCATTTTTTGTTTCTGTTTTTGTTTTGTGCTTTTCCCTATTCACTTTTCTTTTTGTAAATCAATTGAGATCTAATGCAACACTTGCACCTGAGTGATGTATAAGTGATGCATAAGTCAATGTCCCTAATCCAACTAACATTAAGATTAAATCAATTAAAGACTTCATAGTATTTGTCATATGGGTGCCTCCAAAGTCCCAAACTAGTACAGGCATAACCCAATTTTGTCATAATTATACCAAACTATCCTTGGACAATAACAACAGAAGCAACGTTAGATGTTTAAGTGAGATCTTGTAAAGTCTTTGATTGTTATATAAAAGACTTGAAGTTCAATTCCCACCTATACTAAAAACTGATTGGTGTCTTAATCTTGTGATAAAAAGCTATCATCAGGAGTGGACACCATATATTAAAAATCTCTAAAAAAAAATATGAAAATTACGCTTTTTAGACCGAAATGAGAGAGTAATCCACCTCTCTCTCTCTCTCTCTCTCTCATGCACAAAGAAGCTTTCTTCAATTGTGACGGTTAATCTTCCAACAAGAATATTAGTGTTGCTTTGTCTAGGTACTTGAGTGACAGTATCTAGAAGATTTTATTAGTTATATCAACAGGTAAATAAGGGTTTAAGAATATAACCAATAGGGACAACTTATTTTACCAAAGAGTATCATTAGTGACATAATAAATAAAAATAAAAATTAAATAAAAACCACTAAAATTTTCACTCTCTCAGAAGCACTTACCTTATATAGGCCCATTAGAGCATTTCCATTGGGACTGCCAAATGGGAGATGTAGGTTTGATTTACCATTAAACCCTTAAAATGATGTTCCATCCGGATTGCTAAATGATGCTAATTGTAAAAAAATTTACAATGTTGTCTGGCAATGGAGATTGGCAAGTGGTTTGGGTTTCTAGAGGTGGAGATCGGCGAGTTGTGTGGGTTTCTGGCGGTGGTGGGTTTGTGATTGATGTGGGCGTGGGTCAGGCGGTGCAGCGGCAGCAGCGGCGACGTGGGTTTCTGGTTTTGATTTTGATTTTGGATTTGGATTTTGATATGGATTTTGGATTTTGATTTTGGCTAGATTTTGCTTAGCTGAGGTGGGTGGTGTAACTGAGAAGCTGGACGGTGGTGGTGGTGGTGGGTGGTTAAGAGAGTAAAAGAAATAGAGATTAGAGAGAGAAGTGAGAAATATTTTTATAGTATTTTTATTTTATTTTATTTTAATGTGTAGCATGGTAAAATAAAAAGTTGGGATGTTAAGTGTGTTGTAAAATGGTATGGTATAAATGATAAAGTAACTTTTTTGAGATGGTAATAGAATAGTTTGAAAATACCGGATGCGAATGCTCTAATACAAAAGGTCAAAAACAATTAGGTGTGAAATATTTGGTGCATAATTTTGATGGCCTATGGTAATTTCCTTCTCCAAATGGTCATTCAAGGGTTGTTAAGTGTTGTGGTAGTGTAGTGTCTTCTTCATCTTCTTAGCATTTTATTGATTGTAATAAGTATTTTTAAAAATATGAAACAATGTAAATTTAGCACAAGGAGTGTCAAATTCATGTTAAATTTAGCACTTAAAATACTAAATTCCACGGTGACTCTTATACTTGACCAAGATGGCTAGTGACATATGAAGGGAGCAATATGGCAATGAAGAATCTTTTAAATTAAAGATCAACTCAATAGTTAGAGTGATGAATTCAGCCGTCGAGCTGCTAAATTTAATTTATTTGATTTCACAACAATATTTATATTTTGTCTTCTTATGAGTGATCAAATCCAATTAGTTCGTGGGTGAGACACAATACAGTAACGATAGTAGCAAATTGGTGGTATTGTGGTGATTGAGTATGAAAGGGAGTAAATCCAATTAGTTCTCGCGCGCAAACTTTATTGTTGTGGTAAATAAAAGGGAGTAAATGGTGAGTTAGAAAATGTGGAACAATTTAGACTATGGGAAATTGGAAGAACCAAATGGCCCCTATAGCTCAGTGGTAGAGCGTCAGTCTTGTAAACTGAAGGTCTGTAGTTCGATCCTGCATGGGGGCAGAATTTCTTTTTGTTTTCCAACTTGCATGCCATTTTTTTTTTTTTAAAACACCAACCAAAAAAAAAAAAAAAAAAAAGAAGTTGGAAAATGATTTCACGAACAGAAATTGAAGAAGGTGATGAATTTGAAGAGAGAAAGGAGATTTCTCAAACCGAGGGCTCTTCGTGTCCAAATGAGCTTGAAAATAGCGTGAATCAGATCCTGAAACGTACACAGAAATTATTATAAATAAATAAAAAAGTAGTGGAAATGAAATGATAGGGGAATTGGAATTTGCTAGGGATTTGGCGAGTACAGGATCGAAGGTGTTGTTTTCGTCTTCCATTGAGAGAGAGAGAGAGAGAGAGAGAGAGAGAGAGGGATATTGTGTATTTCTGTGTTTGCTTTTGGAATTTTAATTCCAATTCTCTAGCGCGCGCAAACTTTATTGTGGTAAATAAAAGGAGTAATACTAATAGTGAGTTAGAAAAATTTGGTGTCATTTAGATTGTGGGAAATTGGAAGAACCAAATGGCCCCTATAGCTCAGTGGTAGAGCGTCAGTCTTGTAAACTGAAGGTCTGTAGTTCGATCCTGCATGGGGGCAGAATTTCTTTTTGTTTTCCAACTTGCATCCCATTTTTTTTGTTTCTGTTTCTGTTTTGTGCTTTTCCCTTTTCCCTTTTCCTTTTGTAAATCAACTGAGATCTAATGCAACACTTGCACCGGAATGAATGATGGATAAGTGATACATAAGTCAATGTCCCTAATCCAACTAATATTAAGATTAAATCAATTAAAGACTTCATAGTATTTGTCATATGAGTACCTCCAAAGTCCTGAACTAGTACAAGCATAACCCAATTTTGTCATAGTTATACCAAACTATCCTGGACAATAACAACACAAGCAACGTTAGATGTTTGAGTGAGAATTACTCTTTTTAGACCGAAATGAGAGAGCAATCCACCTCTCTCTCTCTCTCTCTCTCTCTCTCTCTCTCATGCACATAGAAGCTTTCTTAAATGGTGACAATTAATCTTGCCACAAGAATGTTAGTGTTGAATCTCGATCGCACGATAATCAAGGCGTTTAATCACCTTGCTTTGTCTAAGTACTTGAGTGACTATGTTCCAATTGACAGTATATAGAAGGTTTTATTAGTTTTATCAACAGGTAAATAAGGGTTCAAGAGAATAACCAATAGAGACAACTTATTTCACCAAAGAGTATCATTTGTGGCCAAAAAAAAAAAGTGCATAATTTTGATGGCCTGTTGTAATTTCCTTCCCCAAATGGTCATTCAAGGGTTGTTAAGTGTTGTGGTAGTATAGTGTCTTCTTCATCTTCTTAGCATTTTGCTGATTGTACTAAATATTTTAGAAAAATATAAACAATGTAAATTTAGCACAAGAAGTGTCAAATTCATGTTAAATTCAACACTTAAAATACTAAATTCCATGGTGACTCTCATACTTGACCTAGATAGCTAGTGACATAGAAAGGGGACAATATGGCAATGAAGAATCTTTCAAATTAAAGTTGAACTCAACAATTGAAGTGATGAATTCAACCATTCAGCTACTAAATTTAATTAATTTTATTTGGCAACAATATTTATATTATGCCTTCTAACGAGCAATCAAATTCAATCAATTTTGTGGATGTAACGCAACAGTAACGAATAGAAAATTAGCAACGTCGTAGCGATAAAGTGAGAATGAAGATTTCTAAATCTCTAGTCCCTTTTATCAGAAAATGTGTGACCTTTTAAGTTTTTCGACAAAAAGGTCAGGTATGTCGGATTTCATATGAGAAACTTGACTCTCGACTCGATAAAGTCAGGTTTTAAAGTATTTAACCCACCATTAATCACTATATATGTAAATCAATCGAAACTTGACAAATCGTGGTATAAGTTATAACAGACAAATAAGTAGTTCTTCAGATGTTTCGGCAACCCTACTTCACATGGCATAATCTATCCAATTATTGCATTTTACCCCAAACCCATAGGGTTAGTGAGTGCTTAAAAATTCCGATAGGAAAATACAATTACCCCTAACTGCAGGGAGATAATTTATAATTAATAACCCTTTTAAGTTTAAAGTCTGATTTATGATTTATCCAACTCATTCTTACTTTCTTACCCTCCCCTTTTGTTCGAATTCGAAGCGAGCCCCGTCTTTCAAGTTTCATCTCCTCCCAACAAAATCGAGCTCAATTTCTCTGTGTAGCTCTAAAGACTACAATTTTTGAGTTTTTACTTCATCTTATCAAAACAGTTTAAGCCTCTGTGTCTAATAACAATGGCGAGCTTTATACACAAGCTCGCCAAAAACAGATCCTCCATAAGAACCATCACAACCCTTAACACCCAACTATGTCCAAAACCCAAAATTTTTATCATTCCCCACCAAACCCATATCGCAAAAACTCAAAAACCAGAAGACTATGCAAACAACCCAATTCCTCTTTCGGGCCCCACAAGCGGAGCAGAGGTGGAACCCACTCAACCGTTGCGATTTTTCCCAGGTTTCCCATTTGGGTATTGCTTAAACCCTGTTTTCTCAACTGGGTTTGAGAGATTTGCTGAGGGAGAGGCTGGTGAGGTCGAGTTTGATGATTCGAGGACGGTTTGGGCTGACAGTGTGAAGAAGAAGAGGAAGAAGAAGATGAACAAGCATAAATACAAGAAGCTTAGGAAGCGCCTTCGTCGAAAGTCTAGGACGTGATTGGTGAGAGTTCATTGTTCAATGCATTGGTGGATAATTGTTACTCTCTCTTTTTTTTTTTTTTTTGTTGAAGGTTTTTGAGATATAATGCAATACCTTTAGAGTTTGGAATGGAATTGTTAGCCATTCTTTCTCTTTTGGGTTGTTCATTTGAGAATTATTTTTAGAAATGGGGGCTGACATTTTTATGTTACCATCTGAAAGTTGCTTACTTCTTTTCTTTCTTTGGTTATTTATTAGTTTTGGCATTATGTGAGTTCAAGTTAGCTCAATTGATAAAGGTTCTTGTCACAAATAATCCTTTTGTACCTATCAAAACAATAGTTTTGGCATAATAATTGTAGGACAAAAGTTAGAAAAAGTTCTTTAGGAACTGTATCTTAGGTCCCCCAGTATTTAACTATATTGCTGCATTGGCCATGGCCAGCCACATAGTTGAATTTAATTGTGCTTGGGGAAAGATAACACCTTGTTGTTGCATTGGTCAATGTATCCGTATAGTTGGATTTAAATGGGGAACTGAAGGTACAACACCTTAGGAATTGTACCTAAGTTTTGCCCATATTTGTATGAAACTCCATGTGCATTCATTATTATCATTCTTGGTGAAAATGCAGTGTACCTCAAAATCCATGAAGGTGAATTTTACTTATGGTTTTGATCTTTTCTGTTTGTAGAAATGTCAATTTGTACAATATTAATGTCTAGTTACATGTACTCAACAGTTATATGTAATGTTCATAGAGTATGACCTGCTAATGGTTGGCCATCTATCTACCACAATTAACCCAGCTTGAACTGGCCTTTTGAAGTACTGCTTGGAGTATGCATCACTATATATCAGAACAATGGGATGTCATTAGAATAGCATATTTTTTAGAGTTACAATTAAAAGATGCAGTTTATGTGTAATCAATAATTCAATATTAGCTTCAGTAAAATAGGATAGTTTCACAAATGACTAATGAGAAACAACTGAATGCAGTGCAAACCCTTTGTTGGAAAGATCACTTTTTTCTTTTCTCAAACCTAGAAGAAACAAACCGAATTGGAACTTCCTCTTTATGCAGATTTTGTCATACTTAATGGTTTTTATTAGTATTACAAGCTATGCTAAAGAAGTTGTTGGGTATTTGATAAACAACTTGTTGATCTAATGTATATTGCTAAGTGTTAACTAAGGATGTTGTGAGGACAATTGGTAAGAAAAGAAAATTATAAAACAAAACATTATAGATGCATTTGTGATATGGTAGATGTTGCACTAATCCAGGGCACAATGAGAAAGAAATGGATGAGATGTGTCTACTGTCTGGAGGTGTTTTAAGGATGAGAGGACATTTGGATGAAGTGGATTGGGGCAGTGAGGGAAGATATGTTAGTCTATGAATTTACTCAATTTTTCAGTTTAAAATGGTGATTGTCAATTGGCAATTCTGGTTACATGCACCTGAATTGGTACTTCATGTAATGTTTGGTCTGTGAATTGTCACCTTAGAGGGGAGCCTTGTTTCCAAATTACCCTGTAATATTCCTGTGGCTCATAAAAAAATTTGGGTTGGTTGTGTAAGTAAGATAGCTTTCACTAGGCGTATCTCTTGGACTTCGTATTGTTTGTTAGGTTTATTGGGGGGCAATTCCTCTGTGTCTTATGTGGACTATTTGAAGAGAGTGGAATCATTGTACTTTGGAGGGGGAGGAGCACTCAATCTTGTAGTTGAAATGGTCTTTTTTGCTTTCTTGTATGATTGGATGACTGTGATGAACGGTCTTTCATTTTCTTTCCTAGTGGATTTTTCAGATCAATGCACTTTTTGCCAATTTGTCTGGCTTTCCATAGTACACCACTTGTGTACTTGGGGAGCAGCTTGTAGATACTTTTAATTTCTTTCAATAAAGATTCTCATTACCTACCCAAAAAAAAAAAATTATGTGACTTCCTATGCTATTTCATTGCCTCAAAGATGTATGTTTTTATTTTTGATTGTATATACTTGTTGTTATAAACCTCATAGTGAGGGACATATATCAATATCTAGTTTGCCTTGGCAATTGTGTATTGAGCCAGATTCTTACACTAGATCTTCTTGTTTCAATATCTGTTACCTGTCATAGAATGTTCTCCTTTTATAAGGTAGGTACCTGTCAGAGAATGTCTGTAAGAACATATTTTGTTATTCTCATATCCAGGGTTGTTGGAATCTTAAGATTATGTCACAGAGTATTGTTATGTTCTGTTGTTTCTGTTTGTAGTGGTGCATAGTTTTGTCGAACTGTGGATTGCTATAGGACATAGTTTTCAGTAACACAGAGTGGAAATAGAATGAATTTTGTGCAAGTGGTGTTTTTCACAAGAGAGCTCTGTAACCTTCATCTGCATCCCCCAGTATTTTAGAGGGAGCAGCACCTTGGTTTCTTTTTGTCTGAAATTTCCATATTTTGAGCTTGTCTTTCACTTCTCCGCCTTAGCTCTTGGTCTCTTATCAAGAAATGACTTGTTTTAGGCTAAATGAGTTATGTTTGTAACCATGCTATCTTTTGTTTCCAAAATCACAAATACACTCTCTTCTTTTCGCTTATATATAACTTGCACAAATACAGTGTTCACTAGCACCTCTGAGGAAGTTGAGTGAAATCAAGTATGAAATTTATGTTTGTAGCAGAAATATGAAAGGCCACAGTTAGTGGATGGGTCCTTTGAGGTCACCTCTTGTCCATATTTTAGTTTCTACGCTTTATATGATGCATTCATGACAGACTGGTTCAGTCTAGTCCGGATTACATTTAGAAATGTCCAATAAGTTCTTTTTGTGTTGCCTACTCACCTTTATCTATTACTCCATTTGGAAGCTTGGTCGCCCAGGTCTACTGTGATTATACTTAGCTGAGTCATGACAAGAAAATCCTGAGATTTTTGGTGTAGGAGATTGCCCATATTGGCATGGGAGAACTTGAAATTCGATTTTTTTTCTTCCATCAAGAGTTTTTTGTACCATTGAAGTTTTCTATGTTCTTTGTAAAAGCTCCAGCTACCTGTTGGCTCTAACTTATCACTAGTATTAAGAGGGTCCTAGGAAAACTTCTTTGGTTCGAATGTTCTCTAACAAAAATAGAAAAGAAAAGAAAGCAATACAAAGAGAACTAGATCACTTGTGAATAATGTAGGTTATAGTTAGTTCAATTAATAAAGTATTTTCTTATCAAATAAGAAATCTGTGATTAAATTTTACATATTTAATAAAAATAAAACTCATTAATGATATGTTATATAATAGTTATCATAGAGTAAACAACATATACTTGAATCATATTGTATTATGAACAATTGTTAATGGGTTTGGGTTGGCATTTGCCCAAGCGTAGCCTTTTTAAGAAGCACTACCCTCAACCCAGAATCTACCCACCATTTTATACTTTTATTCCATCTTGTGCTGGGTTTGGGGCTAACCGATATATGATTTGTTCACTTTATTTTCTGAATTCATTTTTCATCTTTTACGAAAACCTCAAAACCCTTTTGTGGGGTGGGGGAAAATCAACAGCATAAATCTTAGCCTCTGAAGTAATTAGCAGGAACCACAGGGCCATCCTATGCAATGACATTATCTATCGTTTTCAACTTAAATTTGGTGACAAGTCACTCTATTATTGTATTTTAGTTGCTTTTGAAAACAACATATCTCCCTTATGAAAGTGAATCTTCAAAAGCACCCACTGCATAAAATATATGCAAGCTAACCTTTAGCTTAGATGAACAGCTTGGACATCTCAAATGTTTGCCTAAGCACAATGACAAAATCGGTTGGACCTCAGCTTTTATGTACAGAATCTTCCGTGGGTCTAGACTCTAGATATCGAAGTGGACATCCACATTTACATGCTGATTGCTGAGTGTGGTCTCTGTTGTGATTTCATCAAAACTTGGTCCTAGCCAATCCAACTATTTTCATAATCATTCGGCAGTTTCTCTAACTCCATTGCATAGTGACAATCCTCCTCCCTAAGCAAATATTAAATTGGCATCAAAGAGATGTGCCCTTAACCTTGTGCTCTTTAAGCAGATTTGTTTATAAGCCTGTCTTTACTCTTCAGGCAACATGGAGTACTTGGGCCTTGGATTTGGAAAACCACACCATTCTCCAATTTCATCCAAGATTAAGTACACAACACTCTCCAATCTTCACAACTGCTAACATGATTCATTGTGAATCTTGTGATTGGTTCATAATAAAAATGGTTCTAATGATTGACTAATGCGAAAATGATATTACTCCAATTATAACAGGACATGATATCAATTATGAAAAAATTATGTCCGTAATATTACTCTTCATCAAATTTTAATTCCAAAGTTAAAAAGAACAAGAAAAAGAAAACACTAAACAATAAAATAGAGTGAAAATCAAAAGGTTTACATGAGATTCTTAGTCAATACTTATTAAAAAAAATTTCTTAGTCCAACCACACGTGCAGTGAGCGACATTTTATTGAGTGTTGAAACCTTGGTTTCTTTTGTTTGCAAATTATGGTTATCACGGTATGACATTGGGGGAATACATATATATGCGAAATGCATGTTATCCTTGTCTCCCAATCCAAAACTCTCATATATATCATCTGTTGTCTGGTTTATTTTATAGAAGAAAATTCAGGTTGGCATATGATAAATTGAGGAAGGCTTATAATTTATAATAAGTGTTGTTTTTCATCATATATATTATATATATATAGCAATGCAACTCTCTGTTGACAAGTGACTAATTACTAAACCTTTATGGCACCTTGGGAACTTGAACTATAAACTTGTAATTTAAGATGTTTTATTAGGAAAACCTCTCATACTATGGACCATATGGAGCCATAGACACAGGCTTACTGTTTCTGACTTCGAATGGCTTAAAGGACAACTAATATGGACTAGCACTTAGCGAGCCAGACACCATGAAGACAAAAATGAGAAGACAAATTGTTGTCGATAACGATACAAAGGGATCTTAGTGCATGGAGATGAAGGTAAGAAGGAATATTTTGTAAAACTTCAAGTTCAACCTATATTCATGTTCTCAACCATTCTAAAACATAAATAAATAATTTATGTTCAAACCCCCCTCCCCCCCTTTTTTTACTTGTAAAGTTCAACCTATTCATACATGTTTTCAGTCATAAAGTCATGCATAAATGAAAATATGTATGAATAGTTAGGTTGGAGTAATTATTTAGAATTCTGAAATTATAACTCATTCCTCTTATATAATAGTGGGTCTTACAAATTATATTCATTGTAAGATTCACGATTTATGTGAGAGAAATAGTATTATGTGGTTATACATTATAAAAGAGTGAAACATTATATTATTGGTTGTTAGAATCACATGCTTATGATTTATGATAATGAGAGTAGTATCTTTGCTAACCATAGAGGAATATTTATGATAATGAGAGTAGTATCTTTGCTAACCATAGAGGAATATTTAGGGAAAACACAAATCTTCAACAAACATTTAAATCACAATTTGTTTGCAGCATTTCACATAAAGAAATGTACTAAAATAAAGCAATAGTCCAATAGTTGGTTTTGAATATAACTGATTCCGCCGAAAGATGATTATTATTATTGCAATGGATATATAAGTCTATTATATTGAAAGATGAACAAGAATGTTGGTTAGTTTTGTGATTTTATCATAAACCACCGACTCTGGTTTGCCCCTGCACATCGTTTGTATGCATAATTAAAATCTCACATAAATTAGTAATTGGTGTACCCAAACTGATTGCTAATTAATTTCAAAGTGATTGTCATTAAACCTACAAGACAGTGACAATAACATTAATCAATAATCATTCTTAAGTGGGATCACCTAATCAAATGAATTATAGTAGGCCCTTATAAACATGGTCAAGCTCTAGTGTGTTTTTCCATTCGAAACATGAATTTTAAAGAACCGACAAGTGGTTCTAAGACTACAAACTATTCCACAACTTTTTATTACAACTCTATTGTGACAAACTGTAAGTGATTGCCTATTGCTTATACATAGACCCACTATTTTTTTTCACCGCTTACATTCTGCCATATCACAGTTATAGCAAAAAAATTTTATACTAATTTCTAATACAAGATTTTTTCATATAATGAACAATATGATGCTGATTAATTTCAATTGAGACTATATATACGTAAGCACTTACGCAAAGAGGCAACCGCCAATGTTGTTAAATGGGACTAAACTCCTTTAATTTCTGGTTTTTAAATGTAATAAACCTAAATGCATTGCTACACTGTAACCCACTTGCTCCCACTTTGCCGGAATGCAAATTCATATTTGCTTGTTCTGAGCACCCTTTTGAGTATTTTACTCTTTTGTCTGTGTGTTTTTTTCAATTTCAGATTCCAAATGCATGGAGTTTTAAGCTTGGGTCACATGAATTTCATTATATACGTTCACCTAGCTATATTACTTACATATAAACCCACTATTTTTTTTCACCGCTTACATTCTACCACATCACAGTTATAGCAAAAAAATTGTATACTAATTTCCAATACAAGATTTTTTCATATAATGAACAATATGATGCTGATTAATTTCAATTGAAACTATATATACGTAAGCACTTACGCAAAGAGGCAACCGCCAATGTTGTTAAATGGGACTAAACTCCTTTAATTTCTGGTTTTTAAATGTAATAAACCTAAATGCATTGCTACACTGTAACCCACTTGCTCCCACTTTGCCGGAATGCAAATTCATATTTGCTTGTTCTGAGCACCCTTTTGAGTATTTTACTCTTTTGTCTGTGTGTTTTTTTCAATTTCAGATTCCAAATGCATGGAGTTTTAAGCTTGGGTCACATGAATTTCATTATATACGTTCACCTAGCTATATTACTTACATATAAACCCACTATTTTTTTTCACCGCTTACATTCTACCACATCACAGTTATAGCAAAAAAATTGTATACTAATTTCCAATACAAGATTTTTTCATATAATGAACAATATGATGCTGATTAATTTCAATTGAAACTATATATACGTAAGCACTTACGCAAAGAGGCAACCGCCAATGTTGTTAAATGGGACTAAACTCCTTTAATTTCTGGTTTTTAAATGTAATAAACCTAAATGCATTGCTACACTGTAACCCACTTGCTCCCACTTTGCCGGAATGCAAATTCATATTTGCTTGTTCTGAGCACCCTTTTGAGTATTTTATTCTTTTGTCTGTGTGTTTTTTTCAATTTCAGATTCCAAATGCATGGAGTTTTAAGCTTGGGTCACATGAATTTCATTATATATGTTCACCTATAGCCAATTTAGATGTCACTGAATACGTCATGTACATGATTTAAATTAATACTCAAACAACTAAATGAAAAAACAAAACCTTAACTTTGGCCTCTCAAGTATCAGGAGGGACTTTCATAATAAGGCAATGAAGCTTCCTCTGTGTAGTTTCTGCATATTAAAACATGTGGATAGCACTTTTGAGACATTGATCTTCTCGAAGAAAAGCATGTCACCATGTGAGAGACGATGAAGCAGGTCCAAAATGCTAAAGCTAAACGTGCGGCCAATCCATCACTATGAAAGTATATAAATGTTTTATTATATTGCTTGCGAAAGTAACTAAATAAAACGAAAGAAAAGAATAGTTTGTAATGTTATTTGCAGCTTTAAGCTTTTTTCTTTTGAAAAAAAATTATTTTTTTCTCTTTCTTTTTTCTGTGCTATAATTGTCACCCAAGCAAAGGTCATGAAGACAATTAAAGGCATGGACCAAGAAAAATCAACTTGACGTAATGATTTCATGTTTCCCATATTTTAGAACTCGAAAGTGCCCAAAACTTTCGATATGAAATAAAACATACACAATCAGTGGCGGCTCCATGAATTTTTTTTAGGGTGTTCCTCAACAAGCATAAATTACACAATTTAATAAAAAGAAAAATTTGTATATTGACAACAACAATAATAATAAAAAAAGACACAAATACATAAAGTTTACAATTGCTTTTTATGAGTTTTCATATTTTAAAATTGGTGCATGATAGTCTTATTATCAATGCTACAATAATAATAAAATTATTAATTATTGTTGTTCAGTTGTTTCATTAATTTGTTTGTCTTTTATAAATTATAATTTGTTATATTATTGTTTCATTAATTATAAAATTATTAATTGTTGTTTAGCTTAACATAATTTAATTTGTTTATCTTTTATAATGTATTGGTTAATTAAATTATTATTTATTATTTATTAGTTGCTTCCCCTAATTAATTATTGGTTAATTAAATTATTGTTTATTAGTTGCACTAGCACACACCCCATGTGCATTTACTTCTCCCAATTTAAAACCTAGAAGTGTATTATTTTTTGAATTATTATATTTCTTTCTTTTGAAGAGTGAATTAATGATTATTATCTTTGCCCCTATTATCAATTAAATTATAACCCACTAAGTATAATGACTGAGATTCAACAAATACCAATAATAGACAAATTGTTTTTTAAATTTTAATTAATTTTTCTAGTATTATTTTAGATATGATATACTGTAGTATATTATATTCGTTCATAATGTTATATAATATAAAATACTTTAACAACAAATAAGCATGAAAAGTAAAGGAAAAATCATATGGCCCATACCTAACCACTTGTGTGGGTATTATTAATTGCTTTTGATGACTTCAAGTTCAACCATACACGTGGTAGAGGCAACAGGCAATTGATAAGTGTTTCTTGGTTGGGCAAAATGTAACACTCTAGTACTCTACTTCGTAAACGACGGAAAAACCAAAGAAGTAATGAAAAGAAAAATAGAAGAAAAAAAAAAAGAGCAGATCAGATTAGGATGCCAGAGACTGAGAAAAGTGTGAAGACTCACTTGTTATGGTTGTCACCATTGCATCATACGTATGTTGCTCTATTGCTTTAGGTACATTGGAATATGATTCTAGGGGACTTGCGGCAATGGATGAAAAGCTAGATGAATCTGTTGTCGTTGATGTGGCTCCCTCCTCGGCCCCAATGTGGCTCTGCCACTGGCGTCGTCTGTTGGTTGTTGTCGTTGATGTGCTCTATTTTGGTTTTGCTTTACTTGAGGAATCTGTTGCTCTGGTTTCTTTAGGTTAGGTTGTAATTGCATATATTAGGTTTTGTTTTTTCATTTTGTTTTGTTTTTTTTTTTTTTTTTTTGAGAATCCGTGGGTTTGCTACCATGTTTTCTCAATTATCAGGAGGGACTTTCATAATAAGGCAATGAAGCTTCCTCTGTGTAGTTTCTGCATATTAAAACATGTGGATAGCACTTTTGAGACATTGAAGCAGCATGTGAGAGACGATGAAGCAGGTCCAAAATGCTAAAGCTAAACGTGCGGCGAATCCATCACTATGAAAGTATATAAATGTTTTATTATATTGCTTGCGAAAGTAACTAAATAAAACGAAAGAAAAGAATAGTTTGTAATGTTATTTGCAGCTTTAAGCTTTTTGCTTTTGAAAAAAAATTATTTTTTTCTCTTTCTTTTTTCTGTGCTATAATTGTCACCCAAGCAAAGGTCATGAAGACAATTAAAGGCATGGACCAAGAAATATCAACTTGACGTAATGATTTCATGTTTCCCATATTTTAGAACTAGGAAGTGCCCAAAACTTTTGATATGAAATAAAACATACACAATCAGTAGCGGCTCCATGAATTTTTTTTAGGGTGTTCCTCAACAAGTATAAATTACACAATTTAATAAAAAGAAAAATTTGTATATTGACAACAACAATAATAATAAAAAAACACACAAATACATAAAGTTTACAATTGCTTTTTACGAGTTTTCATATTTTGAAATTGGTGCATGATAGTCTTATTATCAATGCTACAATAATAATAAAATTATTAATTATTGTTGTTCAGTTGTTTCATTAATTTGTTTGTCTTTTATAAATTATAATTTGTTATATTATTGTTTCATTAATTATAAAATTATTAATTGTTGTTTAGCCTAACATAATTTAATTTGTTTATCTTTTATAATGTATTGGTTAATTAAATTATTATTTATTATTTATTAGTTGCTTCCCCCAATTAATTATTGGTTAATTAAATTATTGTTTATTAGTTGCACTAGCACACACCCCATGTGCATTTACTTCTCCCAATTTAAAACCTAGAAGTGTATTATTTTTTGAATTATTATATTTCTTTCTTTTGAAGAGTGAATTAATGATTATTATCTTTGCCCCTATTATCAATTAAATTATAACCCACTAAGTATAATGACTGAGATTCAACAAATACCAATAATAGACAAATTGTTTTTTAAATTTTAATTAATTTTTCTAGTATTATTTTAGATATGATATACTGTAGTATATTATATTCATTCATAATGTTATATAATATAAAATACTTTAACAACAAATAAGCATGAAAAGTAAAGGAAAAATCATATGGCCCATACCTAACCACTTGTGTGGGTATTATTAATTGCTTTTGATGACTTCAAGTTCAACCATACACGTGGTAGAGGCAACAGGCAATTGATAAGTGTTTCTTGGTTGGGCAAAATGTAACACTCTAGTACTCTACTTTGTAAACAATGGAAAAACCAAAGAAGTAATGAAAAGAAAAACAGAAGAAAAAAAAAAAAGAGCAGATCAGATTAGGATGCCAGAGACTGAGAAAAGTGTGAAGACTCACTTGTTATGGTTGTCACCGTTGCATCATACGTATGTTGCTCTATTGCTTTAGGTACGTTGGAATATGATTCTAGTGGACTTGCGGCAATGGATGAAAAGCTAGATGAATCTGTTGTCGTTGATGTGGCTCCCTCCTCGGCCCCAATGTGGCTCTGCCACTGGCGTCGTCTGTTGGTTGTTGTTGTTGATGTGCTCTATTTTGGTTTTGCTTTACTTGAGGAATCTGTTGCTCTGGTTTCTTTAGGTTAGGTTGTAATCGCATATATTAGGTTTTGTTTTTTCATTTTGTTTTAATTTTTTTTTTTTTGAGAATCCGTGGGTTTGCTACCATGTTGGGTTTGCTTTACCTTATTTTTTCTTTAGATTGGGTTTGTAATAAGTTGAGAATCCGTGGGTTTGCTACGTGTTCCTAATTTTTTTTAAAGGGTAAACAAATAAATTTTTTTTAATTATTATATATAAATTTTTTTTTTCAAGTCAGGGTGTTCCTAGGAACACCCTGGCTTGAACGTGGCGTTGCCACTATGCACAATCAGATGTATTTCACCCGCTTATAGTTCAAATTTGTTTTATATAGCATCTTGAAAAATGCCAATTTTACTACAAAAATCTTATAAACTATAACTTTGACAATAATAAATCTTATAAGTGATATATCAATAACATAATAAATAATTTTCTTATTATTTTTATTTTGTATTTAAAAGTTAGCACATCATTTTATAACGTTTATATTGTATCCTTATAAACCATTCCACTAATAGAACATGATTTTTTAATTTCTAAATGAGATTTTCATTGAATAATTAAAAAAAAAAAAAGGCACTTACGCAAGGAGGCAATAACCACCATTCAACAATGTTGTTAAATGGGACAAAACTCCTTTAATTTCAGGTTTTTAATTGTAAACCTAAATCAATTGCATTGCTACACTG
Organism: Quercus suber; assembly: GCF_002906115.3. Classification (NCBI taxonomy): domain Eukaryota; kingdom Viridiplantae; phylum Streptophyta; class Magnoliopsida; order Fagales; family Fagaceae; genus Quercus; species Quercus suber. The sequence continues at coordinate 1,494,286 of NW_027069532.1, read as the reverse complement.
TAACCCACTTGCTCCCACTTTTATGGAATGCAGATTCATATTGGCTTGTTCTGAACTGATCCCTTGAGCATTTTACCTTTTTATTTTGTTTGAGAAGGGAGGGGGGGGGGGGGGGGGGCATTTGTTTAATTTACAATGTAAATCTTATATGAATAGTGTAATATTGTAAACTAGTTATTTTTCAAATTTTAAATACAACATTAATATAAATAATATGAAAATAATTTATTTTATTATTGAGTGGTATTAATAAGATTCAAAGTCAGATTAGATTTATATTTTATGTAGTACGCTTAGCATTTTTCGAAATTTGTATGGTATATAAACAAATGTGATATTAACAGAGAACCCAAAACAAATTTGAACTATTAGTAGTGAAATACTGAAATGAAATCACATGATTTGCATATATTTATTTTGTAACATATTGAAAAGCCAGATTAGAGCACTTTTGGGTTATAACTTATAATATATGATGGGAACATGAAATCATTACTTCCAAGTCAATTTTGCTTCGTCCATGTCATTGTCTTCATGACTTTTGCTGTCTCGGGTGACATCATAGCACAAAAAAGAATGAGAAAAATAATTTAAAAGGCTTATAAGCTGCAAATAACATCACAAATAACTCTTCTTCTTCTTCTTCCTTTTGTTTTTGTTACTTTTTCAAGCAATAAAATATGCCATCTATATACTTCATAGTGGTGGCGGCACGTTTTAAAGCATTTAGANACCACTTCAATAATAAAATAAATTATTTTCACATTATTTATATTAATGTTGTATTTAAAAGTTGAAAAATAACTAGTTTACAATATTGCACTATTCATATAAGATTTACATTGTAAATTAAACAAATGTATATAACATTTTACACATTCATGCAAAATGTATCATTTTACACGTTAATATAAATCTAATATAAATAGTACATTGTAAACTAATAATTTTTCATAAGAGTCAACACATCAATTTATAAAGTTTATATCGTATCCTAATACATCATTCCACTAATCTTACCCAAAAATAGACCATGATTTTTTTAATTTCTAAATGAGATTTTCATTGAATCAAATTTGAGGACATATGTTGTTGATCCTAGAACCCGAGATGTCCCAAATCTTAATCTCCCCATCTATACTTCCACTACAAACTGAAACTACACCATTAGAAACCTCAGCAGAAACTGCCACCAACGACTTAACCGGTTTTTCATGTCCTTCCATCACAACCAAACATTGATACCCATTTTCTTTACCACGTTGCCAAATCCTCACCGTCCGATCAGATGACCCACTAGCAAACAAGCAATCCTGCACGTTGATTAAGCATAATACAGCCTCTGTGTGACCCCACAATGCCTCAACAAAACCCATGTTGTTCTTCACACCATTCTTGATCATCATCTTCTTCTCCCACACCATGATCAAACGGTCAGAACCACCCGAAAACAAAACCGACCCATCACCATTCAAAGCTAAAGCATTAATGGTGGACTTGTGCTTCTCTAACGTACTCACCAAAGTGTGTCTTTTCACACTATCATTTCTCTCCCATACCCTAATGCACCCATCAGCTGAGGCAGTGTAAACAACTCCATTATCAGATACTGCAATAGCATTCACTGCATCTTCATGAGCTTTGTTCACTGACTCTAAACAATAATAGTCAGAAGTGTTCCATATTTTAAAGCTTTTGTCCCAAGAAACCGAGTACATTAAACCTTTGTTCATAACTAGGCCTGAAACCGTGTCACAATGTTCAATCCAAAGCTTCTTCTTGTGCCTTCTAACGTGGACATAGTTCTTTGGCAAAAGGGAACGATACAAACGGTCTTTGAGAGTGGGAAGCGTGGAAACTAGGTGGTGGTGTGTGAGTCTTATTTCCCATACACGAATCTTGGAGTCTTGGTGAGCTGTGAAGATGTTGGTGTTGTTGAATGCAATGGATTTGACTGACCCAGAAGTGGGATTGTCGTTGAAAGAATCGATGTGGGTATGGTTGGATAAATCGAAGACATTGATTATGTTGGTGGAAGCAGCATAGAGGAGGTTGTTGTGGACTGCAAGGCAGGTGACGATGTGGGAGTTTAGGGTTTTGAAAGTGGTAATGCATTGGTGTTTGATGAAGGTTTCATGAGAAAGCAGGGATGATATTTGTTTGCGATGGAGAGTTTCAAGAGCCAATGTGGTTTGTGGTGGTAGTGTTTGATTGGTATGCATTTGGCTGGGAATGATTACTGTGAGAGAGAGAGAGAGAGATTTCAGTGATGAAATATGTAAACAAGGCCAAAGATGTAGTACTCTTAAGCCAAAGAATCTGTAGGATTTATATATATATATATATATAAAATTAAATGAAGACCAATGTCTCGGGCAAATAAAATTTTGTTATTGGACAGCTTGTGAGCACATGTGGGGTAATGGAATCACTTCATGTTTTGTGCTGATCAGGCCCTTATGCGATGAAATGTGTCACTCTATGGACTATGGGTTACACTTTCCTTACATAAAATGGGAAGATTAGTTCTAAAGTTTGCTATTTTTTAGCTAATGGAATGTACCCAATGGCATGTGTTTATGGCTTTTAGATTTTGATTGGCATAATGATTAAAATACATGTGACCTACCACTTAAACTTAGTGATAATTGAAACAAAATCGCATCTGTATGATTTGATTTGAAGAACATAAAGTGCTGAGTGGGGAACATAAGAGTTAAGGCCTCTTTAGGTCAACAAATACACAATTATAGGACTTACACACATGATTGGCTTAAGCACATTATGCTGTTTTGAAAATGTAATGTTAATCTCAATCTCAAGTACCCATTGATAGATTAATTTCACCTGTTGGATACTATATATAGCGAGGTCAAACAAACCAATTTATAAAACAAGCTAAGTGGGGCTAATGCTAGCAAAAAGATAATGGGTCATAACTCATACAAAAATTAGCCCAATGCAATTAGGTTAAGGTATGTAGACCCAAAATCATCTCAATTCCCAAAGGCCGAACCTCCAAAGGCCTGATATGCATCCTTGCGACGGGTAAACATAATTATGGGACACAATTATTCTATAGAAAAAAAAAAAAATTTATAGGACACAACTCCTCTCTGCTTATCATTATTTTTGGCTTTTGGATAAGCCCTCTATTCTCATCACGGTAAAAACAGATTATGTTTAGTAGAATTATTTGTTTGACCAAAATCATCAATTTGAGAAGAAAATCACAGGGAAAAAAAATTATAATTCATCAGTTATAAACAACATGACTGAAGTAAACTTTCTTAAGTTGAGAATTTGTTGAGATTGTGTGTAGTGGCCCCTCTATCTTTGTGAATCGTGATGTTTTGTTTTTAAATAATTTGATAATTACAATAACAAAAAAAGAGATTTGAACTTTGCCTTATTTGAGTTATTCTCTAATAAAAAGAGTCAATCTATATTACTAAACTATAAGACTCTTAACTGTGAATCGTGATCTGATCATGATCGTGTTGAATAAGTGGATAATTTGTAAAATATAACTGAAATTACCATATATATGTCATATATAAATGAGTACAAATTGTGTGGCTGCTGTGTACAAAAGGCCGGAAAAAATAGAAGAAGAAACATTATTGAACATCTTAATTTGTACTTTGTTGAATTTTCATAACACAATGAAACACATTTTGAAAGATAATGTTAGGTATATAAGTATATTACAAATTTTACTATAGAAATATTACAACTTTATATACCCCAATCATATAAAAGTAAATAAGTTATTTGTTTATTAGTTATTTGTTCATATATATAACTTTACCATTTTCCATTTTGAGCATTGTTATTTCCAACTAGATTGATATGAATGCAGCTATTGTCCTTCATTTTTCCAGATTATGAAGCAGCTTACTTTATCCCTAAGCTGAGTAGATTCTATCTCCATGTCATCTACTCAACTTGAACGCTAGTTATTCCCAACAGTTTAGCTCGAAATGACCAGGAATAATTGAGATAACCGGCCTACTCAATCTACCTAAAAAATAATTAACCTATGTATTAATTAGGTTTCCTAGAATCACAGTAGAAGCCATAATCATTATTTTATATATATATTAACCAAAAAAGATTCAGGAAAAAGGCTCTCCTGTAACATGCCATAAAAATTCATGATAAATGACGGAAAACGAAGAACATAGTTTGCATTGAAATCATTTATAAATAATCTACCATCTCTCTAAAAAAGAAATTTACTGACTTTTTAAGTATTGGAGTTCGATATGGCTGGCTGGCACAACTAGTGTCGTATTTATCTTCCTTTTTGCAAGTGTCAAGTGCAACCAATTGATTTATTTTGTTAGCCCCATTTGAGGGAAACGATTGATCATCTTTTTTTCTGTCATAAAAGTTGTATGGTTTAGACTCATTTAATGGATGCTCGATAAAAGTAGCCTATACACTGGAGTGGTTGGTGAAAGACTTGATGTAGAGTGTGCAACACAACAAAATCAAGATTTGTTGCAAAGATCGATTACTCCCTCGTCAAGATGCTCTTCTGTTCCATACCATTCGAGGAGATCGAGAGCAAGAATGACAATAGAAGGATGAAGAATTCGTGGCTAGCATCACTACGATGAGAAAATCACGAGTGTTGGAATGTGGCCCAAGTGCAACAACTTAATTCTGGGATCATACTTATGGGTTAAGTTTTAGTCTATTTGTTTAGAGGTAAGACAAAAAAAATATATTTAAGTAAATCAACTGAATTAAAAATCAATCAATTAATTTTTCTAATTAAGTTTATTTGCTTAAAGTTATTTTTTGTCTCATTTTCTAAACAAATATAAGTTTGAGCAAATAAGATAAAGAAACGCATTAAGGCAAAGATTTGATATTATCACCTCTAGTGTGTTTAAGCAAGAAAACATGTAGGCAAACATATGATATTACGACTGTTGGGGGACCACAATCAGNCTCATACAAAAATTAGCCCAATGCAATAAAACAGGTTAAGGTATGTAGACCCAAAATCATCTCAATTCCCAAAGGCCGAACCTCCAAAGGCCTGATATGCATCCTTGCGACGGGTAAACATAATTATGGGACACAATTATTCTATAGAAAAAAAAAAAAATTTATAGGACACAACTCCTCTCTGCTTATCATTATTTTTGGCTTTTGGATAAGCCCTCTATTCTCATCACGGTAAAAACAGATTATGTTTAGTAGAATTATTTGTTTGACCAAAATCATCAATTTGAGAAGAAAATCACAGGGAAAAAAAATTATAATTCATCAGTTATAAACAACATGACTGAAGTAAACTTTCTTAAGTTGAGAATTTGTTGAGATTGTGTGTAGTGGCCCCTCTATCTTTGTGAATCGTGATGTTTTGTTTTTAAATAATTTGATAATTACAATAACAAAAAAAGAGATTTGAACTTTGCCTTATTTGAGTTATTCTCTAATAAAAAGAGTCAATCTATATTACTAAACTATAAGACTCTTAACTGTGAATCGTGATCTGATCATGATCGTGTTGAATAAGTGGATAATTTGTAAAATATAACTGAAATTACCATATATATGTCATATATAAATGAGTACAAATTGTGTGGCTGCTGTGTACAAAAGGGGGAAAAAATAGAAGAGAAAACATTATTGAACATCTTAATTTGTACTTTGTTGAATTTTCATAACACAATGAAACACATTTTGAAAGATAATGTTAGGTATATAAGTATATTACAAATTTTACTATAGAAATATTACAACTTTATATACCCCAATCATATAAAAGTAAATAAGTTATTTGTTTATTAGTTATTTGTTCATCAAGGACGGAACCAGGATTTGAACCGGGGGGGGGGGGCAAAGCTTAAAACAATTTTTTTTAATGAAAATAAAAACTAACACATATTTCATATTCAACAAAATACTGCATATAAAATAAGTGTTTCTTAAACATTTGATATTATAAAAATGTCGACAAAGTATAACATATAAGATAAGTGTTTTTTAAACATTTCAACACATTTATCAAAATAGAACTCGACACTCTTAGTCTTGAAAGTCGTCTATGATTGAACAAAATAATAATAATGAACAAAAGTAATGAACAAAAAAAAGTTGGAAAAGAAATAAATTTAAAGGATGAATTTAAAATCTTACCGAACCCTAAAAAAAGAAGTTCTGTTGGGGATATTATTCAGGAAATGAAATACCGACTTAAAACTACCTCCACAAACTCTATAGTTTATGGCATGCGAAAGAGATGAAGTTACGAGTAAAAAACAGCGAGTAGATGATTGGTACAACATCAAGTGCGCAACAAAAGAGAGAATAGCTCACCTTGAATTCAATGAAACTTCCAAAATGAGAGCCATGTACAATATTATTTGAGTTTGTGCATGATTGGTTTGATAAAACATTACTCAACATTTGTAGATGTAAATATTCTTCCGTCATCTCTTTGAGTTTATGCATGCTTGGTTTGATAAAACATTACTCAACAGGAAAGAATATGACGGAAGTTTGATAAAACATTACTCAACACTTGGGTAATGTTTCGAATATGACGGAAGCTACCAGGGACGGACAGTTGGAATATTTGGATAAAACCACTGTTTTAAAAACCGGACCGGACCGGCCGGTCCGACCGGTTCAACCGGGAACTGGATGCCAATCCGATCCGGTTAAAAGTCCCATAACCGGTTAATAACCGGTCAACAACCGGAAAACCGGCCAAAAACCGGTCAAAAACCGGGGTTGAACCGAAAATTGAAAAAAAACGGTTTGATGTCCGGTTCGGTTTTTAAAACCATGGATAAAACATTACTCAACATTTTTTTTTAGTTGGGGGGGGGGGCCCACTATGTAGGTCCGTCCCTGACCGCAATTCGTCTCCTTATGAAAAAACAAATTTGCGGGACATGACGTTGTGCTATAAAAGACTTGCATGCATCTTCTTCATCACCAATTAAGTAAGTTTTTTTAAGTGAAATGACACAACTTATAGTCCAACAACTGATATTTATCAAAGCCAAAATCATGAGTTTGAGTTGAAAAAAGTCATTGCGGGGAAAGATTGTTGGGGGCACAATTCAACTTCTTACAACAACTTTAAAAACAAGTCTATGAAGATGTTGAATGCTATAAAATTAGTGAGGTAGCACAGCTCACGTTTTGATAACCAAAGAAGAGAGGAAGAGCAGAGAAGAACAAAGAAATGGAAGGGAATCAAATTTGCTACAGTGCTACAATAGGCTCTAACCACAGTGAAAGCTGCTTCCAAGAGCAATAGATCCATTATCTATAATTATTCTAGTACATGTGCATAGAACGAACAATACTACTGCTCTTTAGTGACATATAATAACAGCACCCTGACCTTGGTGTGTTAAAAGATAGTACTTGGGCGGTTGGGGTCACCTGAGAGTTCTAAATATCCCTTTCAGCAATTCATTTTTCATTCATTTATAGGCTTTATATAGTAGGTAGAGAAGACAATGCTGATTGTAAGTGGTACACAACTGGTACCCAATATGCTTTGATATTTATTGATGAGAATTAATTAACCGTACTTATTTATTGAATATAAGCCCAATTACTCGTTTTAAAAGATAAGAAATTGGAATGCGTATTATGTATCAAGATTATTGAATCCTTATTTTTAGTAGTTTAATTGGTACATTCACATACATAAAATACTTGAAGATTTAGGAAGGAAAGATTCAAATTACAAAATTAGCAACATATTGTAATTATTTATATAAAAAAAATCTATCTCATATTAAAAAGTTAATAATCTCAAATAATGAGCTTTACTTTGTTTGAAAGTGAAAGAGGGTGAATGGAAAACTTTTGAGAGAAAATAGGAAGGAAACTTTTTTGGAGTCTGTTTAGTTGGGTAGAGAGAAAAGAAAATAAATGGTTGGGCTCACATGTTTTTTTCCCAGCCTCACCAAAATGTTTTCTCTCTAAAATGGAAAGAAAACTAAATAGAAATGAATTTTTTTCTTGATTAACAAAAATGCCCATGTGTATGTGAACTTCTTCAAGGTTTTTTTTTTTTTTTTGGCAACAACGTTGCCCCTTTATTTTGCTTTGCTTTTCTTTTTTTTGGGCAATCACGTTGCTAGTTGCCACTTTATTTTTTCTTAGGCATGAACGTTGCCTCTTTTTTCTTTTCTTTTTTTCTAATTTTTTTTTTCTTTTGATTTTCCAGGGCTTGGGCGTGATATATATATATACATTTTTTTTTTTTACTAGATGTGAATTTTTTTGGGACATGATTTATATTTTTAAGATAAATTTGGGTTATTGCTCTTTTTTGTGTGGTTATTTGTCACTTTTTTGTTTTAATTGGGCATCATTCTTTGATATGGATATATGAGTAAATTTATTCAAACTCATTTTTTCCATCCCTCCACTTTTCCACCCTCAACCAAACAAAAAGGAGAGAAAATAAAATATTTTATATCCTCCCACTTTTCCATCCTCTTACCATTTTCTATTCTCCCACTTTTTCACCCCTCCAACCAAATGGACCCTAAATGTATATATGCGAGGGAGTGTTTAAATAAACTTGGGATAGTTGGAAATTTATCACTTTTAACATTTCATGTATCTTACTGTGTTTTGAAAAACTGTTTTTCTATGTATAGAATTGTAGGGTTAGGATTTGTGACCCAAGCCCAAAAATAATAAATTTGTAGAGTATGGATGATAGAGCTATGTTGACTGTGGAGCTTATAACGGTTGATCACAATGTCCCAGCATAAACCAGCATGAAATTACACATAAAAATCAAGTAAGTTCAAGTCCGAAGAGATTTGTGATAAATTGAGTACGGATTACAATTCTTAGGGTTACCATCAGACCTCTCCTTCTATTAGGAGCCCTTCTTCTTTATATAGCAACCTCCTTCATCATCCCCATCGTCCACTTGTTCTCCATCTAGTTCCCTACTTGAGTGTATGTCATGTCATGTATCTCTCTCAGCTTTTTGTGAGTGGCGGTAACTGAAGTTATACTGTTCAGGGGTCTTCTCCACATAAATACGGCCAAAAAAGTTGCTGTAATGCATTTAATACGGTGGTGGCAGCTTTTCCTCTTAGATATTTCTTCATTCCTTGTCTTCAAGCGTGTCCAGAGCTTATCTAAACTGCTGAAGTCACTAGTAAGCTCATTCGAACCCTCCAGATATTTATATGACCCAGAATCTTTTCACCCGAGGATAATGATCTTTTCGGAACACTGATGATCTCTTCGGACGGAGTTTCTTCGTCCCCATGTATCCTTCTTCCACGCGAAGTATCCCTCGACAATTTTAGACTCTTCGGACATATAATAACCTTCACATTGGGCTTTAGGCCCACAACTTATGGTTGGACTTTTCCCCCCACAAGAATCATAGGTAGTTTGATAGAAAGGGCATTAGTTAAATGTTTTTAGAAGTGTTTAGGATTTGTACTTAAGATTCTTCAAAATTTATGGAGATATTAGGATTTTGTTACCCTAAATTATAATAATATTAATTTCTTAAGATGTTTGTATCTAATTAATATTGATGATGCGGAAAATATCACCAATGAGCCACACAATGCTCACACACTCGAAACGTTATCTGCACAACAAAAAGAGAAGACTTAACAGAGAGCACCGATGTGGTGCCGGCCAAATACCCTCCGAACGTCAAGTTAGAACTTCTTACAACTCTAGAGCGCTAGAGAGGGGTTAATTATGCATTCCTCGGTTTGTTAGGGTATTGAGGCTTTTATAATAATAGAGAGTTGACATCTTTTCCTTGGGCTAGAAGTATTTTCCTTATAGGAATCTCTGTGAGCGTACATTACGGAATCCTTTCCTTGTAGGAGATTAATCCCAATCATGGGATGCAAGACATTTCCTTATATATTCAGGCATGGAGGCCAAGGCAGGTTCACATCAGAGCCATCAACTTTATCCCATTCCCTTCAGCATTACTGTCTTCAACTTATTGGTGGCGTCAGCCTTCATGTGTATTTTGCACGTTAATCAAATTTCTGCCAATTTACTAATGGAAGCCAACGGTTGTAACCACAATCGTCAGCTTGTGACCGTCGGCTTAGCCTATACCGTCAGCATATGTCCTAACTTTAGTAAACCCTATTTTCTCTCTTATCAAATATCGTTTGATATCATGATTAATTAAATTAAGTAAATTTTCCAATCTCATGGCTGATGTGTTGAAATCAATTTTCGTTAATATAGTCCATTTGTTTGTGTTCTTTCTGTTTAACACCTTATATCAAGATGCTCTTCTGTTCCATACTCATTTGAGGAGATCGAGAGCAAGAATGACAATAGAAGGATGAAGAATTGGTGGCTAGTCACCGCAATGAGAAAACCACAAGTGTTGGAATGTGGCCTAAGTGCAACAACTTTCTAGGATCATACTTATTGGTTAAGTTTTAGTTTATTTGTTTAGAGGTAAGAAAAAAGAAAAAAAAAGAAAAAGAAAAAAAAGAAAGAAGGTAAATCAACTTACTTAAAAATCAATCAATTAACTTTTCTTATTAAGTTTATTTGCTTAAATAAGTTATACTTTTTGTCTCATTTTTTTAAACAAATATAACTCACAGCAAATAAGATAACGAAGCGCATTAAGGCAAGTTTGTTGGGGGGACCAACAACTGGTATTGATCAAAGTCAAAATCATGAGTTCGAACTGTAAAAGCGTTGTCGTGAGGAAAAGATTGTTGGGAAGATCACAATTCAACTTCCTACGTATGACAGCTCTAAAAACAGGTCTGTGAAGATGTTGAATGCTATAAAATAAAGATTTAATTGATCTGAGTGTGAAGCAGCACTGCTCGCGTTTTAACATTCAAAGAAGGGAAAAAGGGGTAGAGGAGAACAAGAAATGGAAGGGAATCAAATTTGGTTCTAACCGCAGTGAATGCTGCCTCCAAGAGCAATAGATCCATTATCTGTAGTTATTCTAGTACGTGTGCATGGAACTAACAATACTACTCTCGAGTGACATATAATTTATAACAGCACACTGATCTTGGTGTAGTGTCTTTTCGAGGTTTGTTAATTAAAAGGTAGTGCTAGGGCAGTTGGGTCCTTGGGAGTTCGGATCACCTGAGAATTTTGAAAAGAATCAAAAGAAATTGTATATGAATCAAAATATGAATAACCCTTCCAGCAATTCATTTTTCATTATAGGCTTTTTAGTAGGTAGGGAAGATAATGCTGATTGCAAGTGGTACACTACTGGTCCCCAATTAATAAGATGGGATAATCATATTCATGGACTATATATCTAAGTATTCATGAAAGATAATAATGATGGGTAAAACCCTTCCAACAATTCATTTTTCAATAAGACTTTTTCGGTACTAATTGATGAGAATGAACAGCCCGTATGTGTTATTGAATATTAGAGCCTCTCCCTTAACTTGTGTAAAAATTTATGTGTGTTTTAACGTAATAATCTATATTTTCTATTTTATATATTCATTTTTCAAAATACTTCGTATTAACTTATTTATTTTACACTACATTTTATAATTAAAATATCAATATTATTTAATTATTTCTCTTTTTTCAAATACAACAATAACCATCAACTCTTTCTTTCTTCATCCTTAGGATACGAAAAAATAGAATAAAAAACTAAATATAAAATAAATAATGTCAGTATAAATTTACACAATTTTTTTTATAGAAATAAATTCATACAATTACTATAGCAATAATGCATATTTACACAATTTTAGCTTATTTAATGTGGGTCATTTTTGGACAAAAAAATATGTAAATTTGGCTTTCTATTATAAACCTTATGATGTGAGTACCCTGAGCGCAATAACTCATGTTAAAAGATAAGAAATTGGCATACTTACTATGGTATCAAGGTTATTGAATCCTTATCTCTACTCTATCTCATATTAAAAATTTTAAAATCTCATATATTGGGTTTTAATTTCTTATTAAGATCGATTCTAAATGCATATATGCGAGGGAGTGTTAAAATAATTGGTAAATGTTTAACAACTTAAACTTGGGATATATAGCTGGAAATTTATCACTTTCAACATTTCCTGTATCTTCTTGTGTCTTGAAACACTGTACAGTTTTTCTGTGTATAGAATCATAGGTAGTCTGATAGAAATACCACCAGTCCTCAAAAGTCAATAAACAATTCATAATATTAAAAGTTCTTAGAAGAGTTTAGGGTGTATACTTAAGATTCTTGAAAATTTATGGAGATCTGAGGACTTTGTCTTGGGTTTCTAAAAAATTTGTTTCCCTAAATTGTAATTTTTAAGATGTTTGTATCTAATATCTTTCGATATCATGATTAAATTAAGTAAATTTTCCAATTTCAAATTCAGTAATGGCCAGAGAGCAGAATGCTTGAACAAGCTGCATCCATAGGCCATACAAATTACAAGTTTCACCAAGAATTCATGGCTGATGTGTTGAATTCAATTTTCGTTAATATAGTCCATTTGTGTTCTTTCTGTTTAACATCTTATCTACACCCCATAAAAAAAAATAAATAAATAAAAAAAAATAAAATAAAATAAAATAAAATAAAATAAAAAAAATAAAAAAAAAAAAAAAAAAAAAAAAAAAAAACAACAACAACAACAACAACAACAACATCTTATCTACATGAAATACCACTTCTTTTCTCCTTTATTTCTCATGAGAGCAGCTCAAATAATTTAATCTAAAACAATTTGGGAAGTGAAAAAGGAAAAAAAGGAAAAAAGAAGTTGGGTTTGAATTTTTCACTCTTTGAAAAGCTAGAGAAGTAGGTGGAAAGACACCTATTAGTTAGTTGAATGAGTGACCATTTATAAGCCATAAGGACCATATATCTTTCAAACGGAGAGATCAATTTTTATAACCACTTTTTGAGGCGTTGAAGATTCGTATTCTAATATTTATCGGTAAATCTAATTTCATTTATTAAAGTGTATTTGGATTAGCTTTTTAATTGTTGAACAACTTATAATTTACTTATTTGTTGAAAGTTAATTAAAAAAAAAGAGACTTCATATAAAAGCTATTCATAAGCAAGTAAACTTACAAACTAACCAAAAAAACTAATTAATCCAAACACATTCTTGGCCAGAAGATCTATCTCATAAGTATGCCCTTCATCCTAAGCTTTTAGTACTAAAGCTTGCAAGCTATTTCACTCAGCTGTACTAGGTGCAAAAGCTGGACTTCGATACAATTGAAGTGGATGTGCTAGTGTTTTGTTTGTTTGAATTCCATGATACAATCCATGTCGGTTTCTCACTCTTATAATTTGTTCTATTCTTCAGGCAGGCAAGGGGGGTTCATTGCATTTCCTTAATTCATCAATCTCAAGAAATTATGATTCATACTTTCTGCTGAGGATGACCATACTGGCTTCCTTTGAGACTGCACACCCTTGCATAGATTTTGTTTTAATAATTTGATAGACTGCACACCCTTGTATAGTTTTCGTTAGAAACACCAAAAGATGCTAGTTGAACTACAAATTTCTTAACCTGTATAGATTTGTGTTAGTGTCTTTACAAATTAATATTCATGCCTTAGTTGAATCTTATCTGAATGATAGAAAAGTACGTCACTCATTCAAATTGATGGCTTGGTACAGCCGCTTTTTAAATTCTGATCTATCACCCATTACTGTGTTTCTTTTCAGTACTCATATGCCATTACTCAAAACCCATTCATCGGCTGCCTATTCAAAAAGCTAGCTACCAGGTCTACTTATCAACTCTGCTTGATCATTAAATTAATTGTACTCGGTAGGTGCATTAGGAAGCCAGAGCAGAAGCTTTAAGAAGCAGAAAAGAAGACAAGCAAATATGAACAAAAGGTTCCTACTAATACAGTACTACTAAGCCTGGGAATGTGAGAGAAAAATGAGAGATACAGAGATACTAATACAGTACTACTAAGCCTGAGAATGTGAGGAAAAAAAATGAGAGATTCAGATACTACTAAGCCTAGAAGGTGAAAAGGGCCGAAAGGCTCAAGCAGTAATGCTCCAAAACATTGTATGCTTCAATAGCAAGGCTCAATGACTTGGTCAGAGTGATATTAGAGATACTATAAATTTTACTATATGTGTCTTACAAATTGATATGTCACTAACAAGAAAAAAAAAATCGAACACTCATTTATTATCTTGAAGTGACATTAATCACATTTATTAGCGTATTGTAAGTGTTTTGTAATAAAATTTATATTAGTTTTTGTTAGGTTCTAAAGATTTAGGAATATATGTATTTAAAACTCTAATGTGTAATCTTGGCAAACCCTAATCAAAACAGGTTGTTTAGTATCGTTTAGACTTGCTCAAAGTTGTATCTTTTATGTAAAGTTGAAATCGAGCTGATGCAGAAGTTACTATGCATTTCGACCTGGCTCGATTGATCGAAGCTTAGGCTCGATCAATCAAAAATTGAGCAGAATGTGTTTTTCTACAGAATTCCAACTCAGCCCTATTTCATTTAAAACATTTAGGGTTTTATGTTTTGCCCTAGGTATATAAGGCAAATCCTAGCCACGTTTTAGAGGTTGTTTATATTGCTGTTTGTGTGAATATCTTGTGAGATCTGAGAGGAGCTTTCCTTTACACAAGTTTAGGATTATCAAGGAGGAGATTTCTTCAAGAACTTGATGATCATTCAATTGCTGCCATAAGAGCTTAAAGATACACAAGCGGGAGTGCTTGTACTTGCTGGAGAATCCAAGAAAGAAGAAGTCCGTGGTCTCGGAACTTGCACATGGTCGTGTCAGTAAGTTTCTACTGGTATGTAGCAATAGAATATTAGTGGTCTAAATTCTATTGTAAAACTTCGATTCTTTCTATAGTAAATTCAAGTTTAACTTGAAAATAGTTAGGTTAAATCTTCCCTAGGTTTTTTACCGATTTGGTTCTCCTTGGTGATCATATCTTTGTGTTATTTACTTTTCCGCTGCTATACATGATATGATTGTTTGATTGTGATAACCTAGATCTGAAATTTGGATTAAGTAATAACTTGACTTATTAACTAGGTTAATCCAGTTATATTTTAAGTGGTCTAAAAACATATAGTTTTCTTGTATTTTCTAATTTCTAAGAGGAGCTTCATGGGGGTAACCATTGTAAACCTACCTAGCATTAATATTAATAAGGTGTCGTGGTCCTGAAGGCATGGGAATGGGCTCACAATATATAGTCTCACCGCTCAAGGTATGCATGTCTTAAATATGCATGTTGTAATATGAAAATATTCTAAATTTTACTTTAAAAAAAATTACAAACCAATGTGATAATGAATGTAATTGACCATCACTTCAACAGAATAATAAATAGGTGTTTTTTTTTTTTTTTTTGGTTATTAGTGACACATCAGTTTGTAAGATTTATTTAGTAAAATTTATAATATCTATAACATTATTCCTGCATTTTAGAATTTTTTGTGTGTGTTCCAAATCAAATCTTCATTGAAAAAAACCAAAGTAAAAAAAAGAAAAAAAAAAAAAAGAAAAAAAAAAGAATGACAATGTTTAGCTATTTATACTCTCCCTTAATTTTCCCAAATGAAACCGCTTTCTCATAAAGGCAGGAGATCATGCCGTTTAAAGTGGGAAACGTGGTGCCGTCAAAAATTTAATGTGGGCACCCATTAATTCTCGAAACGCTAAAAACGCGCATCGGGCAGTCAAGAAGCCGCCAGCATCAGTATAAACTAAAGTGAGGCCATTCGTCCAGTGGATCCGCATGTATCAAAACCCTCCTCCCCGTTCGAGGGAACGTGCAGCAGAGTTTTGAGGGGCTATTGTGGGGCCCGTGGGCCTGATAGCCTCGGTCCATCATATAGCAGGCCTAAGGCCCATGCCGAGGAGCGCAAGCTATTTCTGAGGGGAGGGGGAAAGAAAGGCCTCCTCGGCCACAGGCCGAGGAGCATTTCCTCATTTGTAAGAAAACACTTAGCCATTTTTAAAAATAAATTTGGGCATGGTGATCAACGGCCAGCACCTAAGCCTGTCAGCCCACTCTCTATAAATGTATTGTTTGGGCTTGTTGGGCTGAAAACCCAACACTCAATTCAAATTGAGTCCTTACAGGTAGTTTTTGAAATGCACTCATAGAAATACCATAGCATCAAATAAAGAATTAAATACTCAATAGCTAGGTAGGTAGTCAGGTACTCATAAATCTTTTTTTTTTTTTTTTTTGAGAAGAGACCTCTTGTAATCTTTAATAATGTTAATATTGTAGTTGTAAAGTCTTTATTTAAAAAGAATGTTGTACTCTTTTTTACAATATAAAAAGTGAGTAATATTCAAATTAATAGCAACAAAAGGTCATTTTAATCTTTCTTACATAAAACTTTGGGAAATTTTCATATTAACCCTATATGTGTTAAGGGAGTACAAATTAAATTCTATAATTAAAAAAAAAAAATTAAATCTTGAGGTTCAAAAAATAACAAGTTAAGTCCTATAGTTTTAAAAGTAATAAATTATACCATGATTTTGTAAAAAGTGACAAATTAAACCCTAAACCAATAACAAACCTCAAATAAAATATCATTTCACTTAAATGGACTGAGGTTTAATAGTTTATTGCTTTTCGAAAACTCATTGTTTGAATTGTTTATTTTGAAACTATAAAGTTTAATTTGTTACTTTTTTAAACTTTAGAGTTCAATTTATTACTTTTGAAATTATAGAGTCAATTTGTTACGTCCCTTAGATTTTAGAGTTTAAAATGTAATTTTCTCTAAAACTTGAATTTGATATGTGTCCTTACAGGAAAAAAAAAATATAAAAAGATGGAAAATCCTTTAATTATTTATTAATATTGATAATTAACTCTCTTTCTTTTTTCTTTTTCTTTTTTTAAATCCCCTTCTTTAATCTTTACCTCATAAAGAAATTATTAAATCAACTAAATTATTTATTTTGTCAATATCGCTTTGAAAATAAACATTTTTATACAACAAATTCTAAACATATATAATAAAGTACAAGTAGTGTTAATGCTATAGTAACGGGTGAAACACTATGAAGAGAAAGTAGTATACCTTGGAGTACAACCAAATATAAATATGAATTTCATCTGAAAAAAAGTAAAAAAGCTATAAATAAGAATTTGTCTTTTTTTTTTTTTTTTGCTGAATATATAAGAATTTGTCTTTGAACCAAATATAGGTAACGGTTGAATTACTATAAAGAGAAAGTATACATTTTTTTTAAAACACACAATTTATACTATATTTGTGTTCTTTTTTGTTTTCTTTAGTAAATTCTTTATTGAAAAAAGTTCACCTCCAGTACACAAGAAGCGTACTAGATGTGCAGAAAGTTACAAATTACAAGAGCCTATAAATTCAAGAAAATTGGAACCTAAAAGTGTCCCAGGGTAAGAGACAGTCATTCAATTAGGGACCTTGGTAGTGAAGCATCTTAATTTTTGTGGGTGTGTGTATTTTTTTTTTTTTTTTTTGGTTCCTTTTAAGAATTCAATAATTAGGAGATACGAGATTTGAACTCTTAATGTTTTTTAAATTACAAACTCTCAACAATTGACATGCTATCTTTATGTTATTGACCATGAAAAAATGTTTAAGGACGTATTTGGGAACTTTTTTTTACTTATTTTCTAAGGGATTTTTTTTAATAAACAAATAAGGGAATAGGAGTCGAATCTAGGTTCTTCTTAATGTGAAAATTGGAGAATTGTTATTAAAGGATCTTAACTTCTTGTTTTCTCAGTTTTAAATCTTGTTGGGCTCATGATGAAAATAACAACATGTTATGTTTTGTTTTTTTTTTTTTTTTTTTTTTTTTTAAATTTGCCTCCAAATCAAAAGGAAATGGATTTCCCTATTTATGGGAAGAAGAGAAAACACTGAATTAGTGTCTTTATGCCTCATCTATATTATATATGTTAGGTAAAATGGAGGGGAGAGAAGGGAAAGGAAAAATATAAAGGGAAAGGAGAAGAAAGGAACAAGAATGGAGAAATCTCATGAGGTTTTTGGTTGTATATATGATTTGTGAAAGAAAATTAGAAATGAAGGAAAAATTGTAGTGATCCCACAACACTTAAACAGACTGGTATATTTACCCAATTATTCACGAGGAAAGCAGTCAATTGTAAATGATAATGTATAAAAGTAGTTGTTTGGTTTTGTAGTTTTTAGATTTTTTTTTTTAATTTATAATTCATTTTTAAAAGTTTTTTTTTTTTACCTCAAATTTTTTCATCAAAATACTCCTGTCCATTTCCTCCTAATTTGGAAGGGGAAAAAATTGATAGGGTCCGAATGAAAGGTAGATTCCTCCCTTCCTTCCTTTTCTACCTCAACCAAACAAAGAATTTCATTTTCCTCCTCTCTCTTCTTCCTCATCCTCTTTTCCTTCTCTCCTTGCTTCTTGTATCCAATTTTTTTTTTTTTTTTTTTGGGGTTAAAAGGGGATATTATTAATAACAAAAGGAAAAGCTAAACAGAAACAGATGCCATACTGGCAGCAACAAGTCTACAATAATATAAGCCATTGATGTCCTTAGCTACTAATGTCTCTAGTTCAGCAGTAAAAGGAAAAGGACACTACACTCCTCAATTTATCATAGGCTACCATTGCAAGAGCGTGTATATTTTACCTCTTTTAAGTATCTGATTATTACAGTATACAGTTCATCTATACCACACGCACTAACTTATTACAAAAAAAAAAAAAAAAAATCTCATAAGAATAGTTATAAGACGCTGACAAAAAATTTCGAGCTCATAAATATCATGTGAGTTAAAAATACCATTTAAGTGTGGAACAGTTTTTATCTTTTTCTATCTGTGTCTGCAGGAGTGGAAAAGTCTTTGGATGGAACTTTAAGACATAGGTGAATAGTCAATTAGATCTTCCGTACTCTGTGTGCCAGTTCAGTTGAAATGATACTAATCTATTCAAGCATTCACATTTATGTGTCATTGATGTTCATTATACGCGATTGGCATTGCACAATCAAGTGTGCATGGGTTGTATCTTTCTCAACCTCATGTTTAATCTAGTTCAACATGCTTAAAGCTCTGGTACGTACAGAGAGTCGTTAGTCTATTTTGATCACTCACTAAACAGTGATAGCTATTAATATATGTCTGTATCACTCAGATCTTCTTCTTTTTTTTAAGAAGATGTGTCACTCATCATCAGATCTGGTAGATTTAAGCAACAAAAATTAATACACAACCATGAGTCCAAGAGGCACTGCCAAAAGTGCTTCGATTGGAAACAAGAAAAAACTTATTTTACAAAGTGTGTTCACCTAGACTGTGATTTATAATTGAAAACGTGAATTAAAATTACGTTTTCAAGTTATAAAAACACACAAATAACAAAATGGGATAACTTGTAAAAACCAAGTGACTAGAAGTATCATACAAGGTAGAGTAATGTTAAGTTTCTTTTTTTCTTTTCTTTTTTTTCTTTTTTTTTTAAATAGTAGTTTTTCACAATTATTGAGGTAATAAATAAATTTGGAGCAATATTACTTTTTTATATGGGCTCATCACTTACACCATAAATATCATTTATGTTTTTTTATGTTTGTGATTTGGAAAACTCTTCCCCCTTTTCACTATCTACCTGTAAAAGCAATTCCTATTGTATGGTAAAAAAATTTGTCTCCTTAGACTTATTAGCAGAACAATATTCCTGCATGATTTCTTTATTGCCTAAAATCCTTAGGTCTTGTTTGGTTTTAAAAAGTGGTGTATTCACTTTTCATTTTCTCTTTTCTGTATTCAAATTCTAAAATTGAATATAGAAAAAATGACATATTTTTACATTTAAGGGTGTTTGGTAAATTATTTTGAATGCATAACTTGGATATAAAATTCATCATACATGGTTTGGTATTGTTGTCTATTTTTTTTTAAATTACTTTTTTCACTTATACACACTCACATCAATCAGGTGGGGCCCTTTACATTTTCACAATATTTACGAAATTGCCACTGTATTCATTTTCTATGAAAATGAAAATATTGAAAAAGTGTTTTCATTTTTTGTATTTGAATCTAACTTTTAGGATACTGAAAATGAAAATTGAGTACAAATTTTTTTATGGTGGGTCCCACTAAAAACTAAAAATAAAAACAAAAAACTCCACTTTTTTTCAGCTAACCATACAGACCTTTAACTTTTAAAGACACTAGCGTATAGCCATATATAGTATTGATTATTTTCGAGGTCTGTCTATTTCAGACAATTAACAAAATATGGACCCAAATTAATTTTGATTTTATAAAACCCCACACCACATTAAAAATGAACTATAATCTCTTTCTTAGTAGTTAGTACCTTTATAAATGAATTTTTCTTGCTCTTTATATATATATATATATATATAGGAAAAATGCTCATATGTCCCTAAAGCCAAGATACCCTTGAACTTTTTTATTGGCCAACTTACTCCCAAAACTATACACACCTGCCAAATCAATAACCCAGTTAGTTTCACGTTAAAATACAAACGAAATAAGGGCACGTGAATTTTAAAAACTAACTAAATCACACGATAGAAAAAGAACAATACTTGCATTAGAGAAAAAAAGGGGGGGGGGGGCTAAAGATACAAACAGCGAGACAATGGTTGGATGAAGAACTCGGTACCGCTCCACAGTGGCTTTGGTTCTACCGCCTCTCTCTCCTCTCTACTAGTCAAACTAGTTCTCTCCTCTCTCTTTTCTTTCTATTGTGTGATTTAGTTAGTTTTTAAAGTTTACGTGCTTCTCATATGCTATTATTCTATTAGTGTTTTAATGCGAAACTAATGAGGGTATTAATTTGGCATGTGTGTATAGTTTAAGGAGTAAATTGGTCAATAAAAAAGTTTAAGAGATGTCTTAGCCACTAATCCAAAGTTCAAGAGGTGTATGAGCATTTTTCCCTATATTTTTAATATTTTTAAAAATAACTTTCAACTACACATTAAAATTTTTATTCAAAATATATAACTTCCATAGAACAATTAAAATTTCCATTCGCAGCAGAGATTGGAATTCATGTAGCCATTTTTGAGAGTGATGCTCAAACCATTATTAATCAGCTGCTGTGCAGAAGAAATTCTAGCTAAGTATGGTGAGGTAATTAAAGGCTGCAAAGTATGTCAGCCTTTTGGAAGAGCTAAAGGCACTCGTATTAAACTCAAGGGCAATATTGTTGCTCATGTTTTAGCAAAAAAGGAAAACTTTGTAGGATATTTTCACATGTGGCTTGAAAGAGGTTCCGCTTGATGTCCTTCCTTTTGTAATTCGTGATCTGCTTTAGTTTTTTCAATAAAAGTCAGTTCGACTTGATTATTCACCCAAAAAAAAAAAAAAACTCTTTGTCTCTCTCTAGCTCTCTCCTCTAAGATCACTCTATTCAATTGACAAATATTTCCTCCAAATTAGTTTGCAGGAATTTTTCTCTAATCCACTACATGACAATTTATATGATTATTAAGGTGTATTATTTAAACAAGTTTACAAGACTTATTAAAAAGGACATGTGATTCATTACGTTTTTAAAAATAAAAAATAAAAAATAAAAAAGTCATGCATGTGACTAAAAACTAAAAAGTATATATGGATGAATTTTTCAACCGCCACGTAGTGGGTTAGAGGAAGATTCCTTTAAACTGATTTGGAGGTAAACTTTTCCCCTATTCAATTCCATAAAATAATTATATGGAATTTTTATTTATTAGTTTTCAAAAAATATTATATAAGAAAAGGCCCCAAAAGGAATTCATCCATATATTTTTATCTTCTCTTGTTGATTGTTATTTTCTATTTTCTGGTTTGCAAATATAAAAAGACAAAAGTTCCACGAATTTAATTAAATTAAGTTTTGAACCAAATAGACACATTTTTGAAGGTATATAATGTCATGTTATTTAGAATTTTAATGATAAGGTACCATGTACTCAGTTACAACTTACAAGATAAAAATCGCATTACTACTTACTACTACTTAAGGATATAAATTTAACATAACTTTCTGTAATAAAACTGTCACAGGCGTTATAAATTAATGGTGTCCCTATAATAGTGAACTTTTTTGAGTTAACAACATCCAAATATGTCCAAGTCTTAAAAAAAAAAAGGGAGGATTCTTCCATTTATTTGTATTTTAGTTATAGCCAAAAATAATAAAACAAAAATATAGTGGGGCATGAATGCAAGAAATCTACTCGAGTTAGCTCATAACTAAAATACATTAAAGACACATGAAAAAAAAATGAAATTAACACTATTTCATATCTTCCTATCCTGCTCCATTCTGTATAGATTTTCCTAATCTTGAAGAAGAATGGAATGGGAACAGGTTTTGACTATTTTTTTGCTTCGAGTGTGTGTATATATTATTTAATTTTTTATACATAGTTCTATTTTTTTTTTTTTTTTTGTTACATGTTCTGTTTTTCTTTTTTCTTTTTATTTTTATTTTTTAAGGGACGTTCTGCTAACCTATCTAAGAACACTCATCTTTCTCTTGACACTCTTTAAGTCTTACCATAGTCCCTATCTTTTCCTTTTTCATCTTTATGTCATTTATACTAAAGTCGCATCTTTTTATTTTCTAGAAAAGTTACTTCAATGATGGCAAAACAATACTGTGAATACTATTTACACAAAATTTTCAAAATTATTAAAATGGTCGATTATAAGTAGTGGCAAACCCACAACTTTTTACCACCACTCACAACCAACCTTTTATTGTGAAAAATGTTTTGAGAAAATTGCATAATTAGCATTAAAATTCAGCAAGAGAGATGTCTCATACCTTAAACGCATATAAAAAGTTCTCATTAAAATGACATCATCCCAATTTGTCCTGCTTCAATTCTAAAAAGTAGACCATGTATAGCTTTTTTTTTTTTTTTTTTTTTTTCAATAAGTCTATGGTCATAATTTTTTCTCAAACACTAGGGTGATAAGTTATAAATGGAGACGATAAAATATCATAAGTGGTCCATCTAGATAACAATCTAAAACAACTTTATAACTCATATATAGTAAAAATTTATATTAGCAGTGATATTCAATCATTCATTATTCATCTTTAGTTCAACAAATTAGGGAGGGAAAGAAAAAAAAAGAAAAAGGAAATGGAAAGTGATATAACACGTGGAGCATGTTCATAGTGTAATGGACAACTACATGAGACCAAGTGGGTACATTGTATATGATTGTTTCTCAAAAAAAAAAAAACTAAAGAATAGGGGAGAGAGAGAGAGCTCCCATACACTTTCCCCACAAATCTCTCTCACGCACACTTCTCATTGACTCTTCTTGTCTCTTTTCACTGTGCAAACACCAAGCACAAGAAAACTTGACAAAATTCCAAGGAATGTCAATTTCCTTCTGAGAACTCTCTCTCTTATTCTCTCATCTTATAACCAAAAACAAAACACAGTTTACAGTACTTGATTCAGTCAGTGACACAGAGAGAGAGAGAATAATGGGTGGGATGACTTCATCAATGGCTGCAAAATTTGCTTTCTTTCCTCCAAACCCACCTTTCTACAAGCTAATTACAGATAATGCCACTGGCCTTTTGGTCTTGGACTGTTTCCCTCGCCGTGAAAACATCGAGGTTCTGAGGCTTCCAACGCGTCGTGGCACTGAGATTGTTGCCGTTTATATTCGGCACCCCATGGCCACCTCTACCCTCCTTTACTCTCATGGAAATGCAGCTGATATTGGCCAAATGTACGAGCTTTTCGTCGAACTCAGCGTCCATTTGCGTGTCAATCTCTTTGGGTACCTCTTCTCTCTCTACCCTTTTGTCCATTTTGGAAGATTTTTTTCATACATGTGAAATTTGGTCATGTTTTTGTGTGTGAATTGGTGAAACTAAGATGACTTTTAGATACCCTTTTTTGTGTTTATGTGGGAATTTGAAGTTTCTTTGGGTAAAAGTAATGGGAGATAGTGGGAGTGCCTTATTGGGGTTGTAGATACTCACTGCACAAAGCTCCAACCTTTCGCTTGTGCAGAAACACTTGTTGAATAATGTAATTTTATGAGTGAATTTTGATTAAGCAGAGTTGTTTACTAAATGAAAGAGGGCGATAGCATTTTTTTAGTATTGAGTTTGAGGTGCACCAAGATTAGATGAAATAAGGAATTCAAGTAGATTGGGATGCAGGGTGGCTAGGTTGGGTTGGTTCTTAGGTCCGAATCTTGCATCAGATGGGAAAAAAGAATGCACACACGTATAGATTTTGTTCATTTGTTATCTGTATAGATTTGGATTCTTACACATCTAATGTTATTTTTAGGTTGTTTTCATTCTTCACCCAATTAAATCGACATTGGTAGTGAGAATCATATGAATTTCTATTACCCTGTTAAACTTAATCACCGATTCCACAACAGTTACCAAATTGGCTGGTGAATGCATCTGCATGGTTGAGACTAGTACAACGATTTGCTTTTCTGGTCTACTTTTGGTCCAGGGTTTTAGTGGGACAAAAATTAAGTGTTATATGAATTTAAAGAAGTTGGTGAATGCACCTATGCATGGTTGAGACCAGTACATTAATTTCTATTTGTGGCTGACTTTTTGGTCCAGGTGTAATGAGAAAAGAAAAATGTTTTATCGATGGATTTAAATAAATGTTGGTGAATGCATCAATGCATGGTTAGGACTAGTACATTAATTTATTTTAATGATAAATTACAAAATCAAGTTTTGCCCATTCAAATTTAATTAATTTATTTATTTTTGTTTTAGTAATTAAACTTAAGCACCATGTGGGATCAGAATGTGTTATATTTCACCAACCGTGCCGCTTATTTTATCTGTGACATTGATTGCACAAAAATTTAGCTTCTAAATACTTACTCGTGTGCATTTGTGCACTAATTAGTAATTTAGAATGAATTTACTACTTTTTTCCCCTTTTGAGTAGGATTCTTTTACCTGCACCATCCTGAACTCACCCCACACCACCCCCCTCCCCCAAACAAAAAAAAAAAAAAGAATAAAGAAAAAAAGGATTTTTGTTGGAAGCAGAAGAAAAGAATCTCTTTTGGTTATGTGGCAAAGAAAACTTTTTTACATATGGAAGCAAAGTAGCAAAAACAAGCCTAAAAGGAGCTTCACTTGCCTATACTTTAGAAAAATGTTTCCTGTTTCAATAAGAATTATGATTATTATTTATTGAAGATTATATTTGCTTGTCATATGCGTGAGCCTTTGTTCTAAGGCTGAACACCACAAGATATTACTTGGCAGCATTAAGCCGTAGATTACAGTGCCCATTTTTATTATATGAGGGCTCTCTTATTGTAGAATTATCTAGATAAGAGGCAACTGACTTTCCACTTGAGCCTCATGTATTGAATGTACTCTCAATCACCTTATTAAATTTATGCAGGTATGACTACTCTGGCTACGGGCAGTCATCAGGAAAGGTAACCACAGTATTAAAAAAAAAAAGGCAATATGAATTTCCTTTTATAGTTCTACAATTAAAAAATGCTACACAAAAGCACTCTGAATCTCATATGTGAACCTTTCTGCAGCCAAGTGAGCAAAATACTTATGCAGACATTGAGGCAGCATACAAGTGTCTAGAAGAGAACTATGGTACTAAGCAGGGAGACATAATTCTGTATGGCCAATCTGTTGGAAGTGGCCCTACTTTGGATCTTGCTGCTCGTTTGCCTAAACTAAGAGCTGTTGTTCTTCATAGCCCTATTCTATCAGGCTTAAGAGTCATGTATCCTGTGAAGCGCACATACTGGTTTGACATCTATAAGGTCGAATTCTTGTTTATTGATCTATAACACTGTCAAAGATTGTTAAATCCAAAAATATTGTGTTTGTTCTGTGTCTGAATATTAATTTACTTTGTTTTTGTGCAGAACATTGACAAAATTCCTTTGGTAAAGTGTCCTGTACTGGTAATTCACGTAAGTGTCCAGAATTTAATATCTTGTTTGCCAATAGTGTAACATAGGAGTGTTACCGTTATCTAATTTTGGTTACATGCTGCTTCTATTTATTGTTTCTTTAGTTGACTACATTAATGCAGTATCATGCAATTGTAACAACTCATGTAGTCATTCTTGGGGGTAGTTGGGCTTATACTAGAAATAAAATGATACCATTTAGTCTTATAAAAACTTTAGAATCAAATTGTCGCAGAAAATAATGTCAAAATAAGTATGATAGAAAATTTGGAGACTCAGGTAATTTCCTGAAAATGGAAATGTTGAAGATTGAGTGGCAAAAGAAGAAAGGATAGAATATGTGCTTCTGTAAGAAGCCAGAGATGGTGGTTGAATACCAGACGCTCATGTATCACATGCAAGTAAGAGCAATGGCTGAAACTGTTATTTATGTAAGGCACCTAAAGACTAGAGATAAGAGATAAAGGTTTACGTCTACAGTAAGGATTAGCAGGAATCTGTTGCAGCAAGATTATTATGGAATGTGCAGTTGACCTCCAGTAATTAAAATAGGGCTTTGTTGAGGTGAATAAAGTAGAAATGGAGCATAAACCTGGGCAGTTATGAACCTAGTTACCATTATTCATAAAATATGTTCCTATCACCTTTTTAATTTGGTTTATATTGTTTCTCACGGCATCAACTAGCTTCAATTCAAGAGGAGTGAAAATTTTATGGTATGGGATGCTGTGTAGTTTCTAATCTAATATCTGCATTCTGCCTTATCCAATAGTAAGAGACTAATTAGAAGTTTAGAGTAGTTGAATGCCTGGCAATTAAGAAATAGGCTGGTGTATACTAGAAAAGAGGTTGAGGTAGTGACAATTATGACAGGAGATAATTTGTCAACAAAGACTTAAAGCGTATACTAGCAAAGAGGTTAAATTTATATTAAGTAGGAGGCATCTAAGGACATGTCAATTAAGGGAGTAATAGAGACTATGATTTTAGATAGAGTATAATAGAGGAAAAGAATACACATAACCAACCCTAACTAATCTGTCGAGTATTCATAGCCAACCCCAAAAATTTGGGACTAAGGTTTTGTTTGTTGTTGTTGTTGTAGAAGGCATCTATGGAAAGAGGAAGGCTAGAAAATTAGCAATGGAAGAAGACATGGTGGTTTGTGATTTCATAGAAGATATGAGGGTTTTTTTTTTTTTTTTTTTTTAATTTTTAATTGGCAAGTTACATGTGCACACCCAAGGAATTTTGAACCCACGACCTCACTCTCCATCCCCTTTTTAGAGAGAGAGAGAGAGAGAGAGAGTGGGGGGGGGGGTTGGAGGTGCAATTTGAGCTAGAGATCATTGGCCTAATAGAGGATATAGTTTTAAATAGAGCTAAAAGAAGATCTTTCGTCATTTGTGGCAAACACCAACGTGTTGTGATCCAAGTACCTTTTTACATTTGAGTTGTTCATCAAATTAACAAACAGGTGAATTAAGTTGCTCATCAGACATTTATGGTTTTAAATGTTACTTGCATGTACACCTTCTATTAAAGAACGTTTCCAAATCTTTTTATTTAAGTTCCTCAAGGTAATTTGAGGTTTAAACAATATTTTCTTATATGCTATGTGTGGAACAAAGACACCCCCATAAAGTTGAGGTCTTGGTCAACTATGGCACATAAAATACAAATATAAATCTGGGAGAGTATCGTTGATCAGAAGTTAAAAAATAAATTTAAGTTTTTCTTGTTTTTGTTTTTGTTTTTGTGGCACTGCTATATGGAGTTCTAGCAGCTGCTGTTCTTGACAATGTTTGTCTTGGTCCATGGTCATGGGATGAGTCAATCTTGCACTACACATGCGCATTCTCTCTAGTTATTTCTAGTTATACTTAGCACAATCTCTGAATTAAGTATTAAATTATCTGATTCAGTATCTTACCCTTGTCATTCAGGGAACTGCTGATGAAGTTGTCGACTGTTCTCATGGCAAGCAGCTTTGGCAAATGTGTCAGGAGAAGTATGAACCTTTGTGGCTCAAAGGAGGAAACCACTGTGATTTGGAACTTTATCCAGAATATCTTAGGCATCTAAAGAAGTTCATATTGTCAGTGGAAAAGTCACCTTCACGTAGGAATGGTTCAAGGAGCAGCACAGACCGATTGGAGAAGTCCAGACGGAGTACTGATTTTTTTGAGGCTCCTAGGAAGAGTTCTGACTGGAGAGAAACACCTAGGAAGAGCATAGATAGGTCTGAAAAACTGAAAATTCATGACTACAAGTTTCATAACATTGACAAGTTAGATAAGTTAGGAATCTCATATGACCAAATGGAAAGGTCACGGAGAAGTGTGGAATACCATGAGAAATCTAGGAGAAGCATTGATCAACAGCTACAAAAGGCACGAAAGAGTGTTGACTGGTTGGATAGGATTCGAGCTGGGTAGACCTATTATTTGTAAAATTTGTGCACTGAATTTGTTCTTGGGGAAGGGGCCAAAAAAAGCAACAAAGGAAAGATGAGGAAATTATTTTGTGTTTCATTATGGTTTCAGGATTTTTATTTTGAATTTCCATTGGTTGTGTTATGGATTGTAGAGTGAGAAATGTTGGGATCGTTATCCTTGATTGTCAATGAAAGAACTCTAACCTCTTTATTTTTTATCATTGAAAGAAAATGAGGCTTGAGGTTTATTTATATTATCATGTTTCTAAAGTGATAGCATCTTCATTGTAATAGAATGCTTCTTTTCATTCTATACAATTTAGAGACGAATGTCCAAGACTGGGACACTGGGTACATGTCATGACAAATGTAGCAAAAGACTTTGAAGAAAGCTAGTCTACCAAGGATTTTGAGTTTGAACTCTAAGAACCTTAATATCACAAATGACAAAAAGATTATGGATATTATTACTCGCTTTGGTCTGTTGACTGCTAAAAATAGAATTTAAGGTCACCACAAAGTTTAAGTTCTGTGAATTTTATAATATGGATAAATAAAATAATAAAAAAATTTCTCAGGAAGCTTAATAGAAGTCTAACAAAACCCAATATTTAGATGGGGGAAGATATAGTGGGAAAGGCAGGGAGAGAAGAGGTGAAGTTCTCTCTTTTCTATTATCTCCCTCCGTTTGAAACATATCCCCAATAACATATTTAGTATCTTGGTTAATACTTAATACTAGTATTATTATCAAAAGAGAACTTTTTTTATGTGCTTAACATCAGTAGAACTTAAAAAGAAACTAAAAGCAAAACTTATAATCTCCCTCCTTTTATTTATTTAGTGTCATAAATCTTCAAATTTCTTAACCCTTTATAAAATAATAATAATAATAACCTCAGTTGGTCTTCAAATTCAAATTATATCTTATAAAAACACTAAAGTTGTATAATTTATTCAAAAACTAAACTACTAATATTAGCTAAGGGGAAAAAGGAAAATAATAACAATAATAATACCACAAATCATTAAACAAAACAATTAAAATAATAATATTACTTTTGTTATCTATATTTTTTAATAAATTCCGATTTAGAATAGGTACTCTGAGGGAGCCAAAGATCGAGGAACCTAATTCGAAGGCAAAGGTGTCCAATCTAAATAAAGAAAAATAGGCAAAAGGGACTCCACCCACCCAAGAAGAACAAGAGAGCGAAGGGATGATTGACACCTTATTGAAGCCCAAGGATAAGGAAAAGGACATCAACAAGAGAGGACGAGACCTGCAAGGATGGTGGGAGGAAGTTTCCTAAAGAAGACACCTTCCACCTTCGCATTCAATACTCTGCACCAACCTAATCAGCCACATTAATGAGGAAATGATCCATAGCTAGCAACTATCTCTACTACCTCTAGAAGGGTCTTAATGGGACAAGTATCCTTAAAGATCACCTAAAACGTATAGGTGAAGGGTTGGGATGCCAGGAAAGGAACTATAAAAGAAAGGGAACCCCCAGAAAAAGGGAATGAAAATTTTCCAAGAAAGAGAAAACTAGGGAGAAAACTAAGGAGAACCTTGTAAGGGAATTTGAGCTTAAGTTATTAATAAAAGATTTATCCTCAGACTCACCTGAGGAGGGTATTATCCTCAATTGTTGTCCTGCATTCGTTTACTTGTTATTTTGGATTCAATAGTCTTAGACTTGGACCTATCTTTATATTGCACTTCGGTTTATGACCCACTCTCTTAAAAATTTATTGTTGGAGCAAGATTTGTAGGACATGGCACCATTGTTCTTAGTGGGCTTGGGTCTTTCTTTTTGCCACCCTTACAAGTACTCTCAACCTAAATGTATCTTATCCTATTCTTAAAAAAGTGCACCAAAATGAACCAAAAGTAGACAGAATTAGACCGAAGTGTACCAAAGTAAACCAAATTGACCGAGGTGAACTGATTTGGACCAAATGGACTAAAATGAAATAATTTAGATTGAAATTGACCGATTACCTAGGCGAATGGATTGAAATGGACCTTAAGTGGACTGAATTGAACCAGGTAAACTAAACTAGAC
Organism: Quercus suber; assembly: GCF_002906115.3. Taxonomy (NCBI): domain Eukaryota; kingdom Viridiplantae; phylum Streptophyta; class Magnoliopsida; order Fagales; family Fagaceae; genus Quercus; species Quercus suber. The sequence goes on along the minus strand of NW_027069532.1, from coordinate 1,463,819 downwards.
CGAACTAGACTGAATGGATTGAAGAAAGAGTAACCAAGAAAAAGAAAGGTGTAAAAAGAACTCTTTCTAAATTAAAGTAGATGAATGTATAAATGCAAATTAAATGTAAAGTTAAAACCATCCAAAATATTATTAAAAAAATTGTCCAAGATGAAAGTGTTAAGTCAATTGGTTAATATATTTAATATTATTAAAAAATTAGAGGAACAAATCAATAACAAAAAAAATGGTGATGCAGTTGATAACGTGGCTCAATAGGACTATAGGAGCAAAAAAATATTAAAAGCAATGTTTCGACTTTTAAATATTTTATAGATATAGATAGGAAAAATTGCATTAGCCTCTTCTAAACTTTTCAATTACTGCACTTACCTCCCATCTACTTTGGAATAGGACATTTCATCTCCCCTAAAATGCGAACTGTTTATCTTGAACTCTCCTGGATGACTTAAAAAGGCTCGAAAAATCTTGAATTTCTTATGTTACTCTCCATTTAAATTATCATCCACATCCCTCATTTTTAGTTCCTCTAAATTAGGGAATTTTAGAGTAGTAGAGATTCCACTAATATTAATTTATTTTAAATTATCAATTTTACCCTTATGATGTTAATTTATATCTATTCCGTTAAATGGGATAAAAGAAGGAAATAACAATCAATTTGAATGACATCTTATCATTTTCTCTCCTTCCCATTTACATTTTAAAACATGCAAAAAATAAATAAATAAATAAATGATAACCATTCTCCTCCCCTCCTTCCTTCTTTCCCTTATATTCTCTACTCCTCTCCCTCCAAACTTCCAAACTCACTCTTAATGGCAGTTAAGCTGGGAGCCCAGGACCTGGTGGGGTTATGGCATCATCGTTCTCACCTGCAGCAAGGAGGTCAGTATGTAAATTGTGCAGTAAAAAGCAGAACTGCAGCTGAGACTTGGGAATTGCTGCATGATCTAAATATCTTCTCTAACCATGCTTACCCACTATGGTTTCAACATTCAAGTGATGCATAAGGAGTACAAGGCTGCGAGAATTGGAAGTGGAAGTTTCTAAATCCGTGATTATGTATTAGCCAATCTTTTTTTTTTTTTTTTTTTTTGTTCTTTCTTTGTAGGGAGGGATAATCACAATGTACAATTCTTTAAAATTCAATATCTACACCAATCCCACACCTAATTTTAACTAATATACAGTATATGGAAATGTAGATAAGAGATCTGAACATCTTGAAACTGACCAGACTCCGTGTTACTAATTTAAATATTGACACCGTACCCATCATGTCCAGGTACATATAATTCCATTCCTGTCTGCCGAGGCTAAAGGTTTCCCAAGCCCACTCCAAGAACAACACAGCACCGGAGAAGTGTGTTCCCTCAGAGTGCTCACTATATCAGTTTTTAGATATAGACCAAATGGAGATAGAACCATCAGCGGATCCAGCAGCAACATAGTTGTCATCTGGACTGATACAGGACCGGCTCCAATTAGACGCCACTCTATTTCCAGACGCTCTAAGCGTGCCACACACTTCCAGAGATCGCATATCAAACAAATTATGCAAGTTGTCCCTTCCACTAGTCAATACTACATTTCCGTTCCGAGACAGAGATATAGATGTTACAGCAAGTGAATGTGCAGCAACTTCACTAAGTAGCTTTCCTGTCTGAATATTCCATAATCGAAGATTCCCATCAACGTGACCAGAACAAATGGTTTGTCCATCCATGCTGAAGCTAAGAGCATTGCAATTGCTGTGACAAATGATAGTGTTAATGCAGTAACCTTTATTCAAGTCCCAAACTTTTATGGTACGATCATAAGCTGCACTCAAAACATGACGACTCGAAACTTTGCTTACATCTACAGCACAAACTTTATCAGTATGGCCAGTGAGAGTATGGCGGACCCGACCTGAGCTGACATCCCATACATACAAGTTGTTCGAACTGCTTGCTGCTATGACAGATCTATTGTCATGGGTAATGGTAAGATCAAGAACAGAGCCAAGAGAACCATAGAGAGTATGGCTTAGTGATCCCGTGTTTGTATCCCACATCTTGATTGTCCTGTCCTGCCCTCCACTGACCAACTTGCCAGAATTGTACTCAAACAATATGGAAGCACAGCCACCTTCATGGGCATTGATCCTGTGCTTGCATATAGAGGGAATGGTTGACTCCATAAAAAATTCAGCACCATCTTCATTTCGACGGACCACACCATCTACTTGTTGTTGAGCAAGTTTTTCTAAACCACTAGCCTTGAGCCGATCAACCATTTCTTCATAAATTGCATTTGCCTAGTAGATCATAGAAAACTAAGGTTATTCAGATATACGCTATGTATAACAGGATTGCAATAAATAAACCAAGACTCGTCTACAATCAAGGGAAACAGATCAAAACCTTCCCCTGACTAATCTGTGTCTATATATTATATGTCAAATCAGAAGCTAACATAGAATTGCTCCAATAAGCGGTCTTTATAAAATGTGTTCATCCATGATATATAATATGTGGTTTTTAAAGGGCAAGCCTCATGTAAAGTGTAACAAAATATATACAATTGAACCCACAAAGAAGATAACAGGAGACCAAGAAATAGGTAAACCAAAGCTTAGTTATAAAAAGAAAACAAGTAACAAGAAAAGAAAATCTCCCCTTGTCCAAAACTGAAAGGAAGTACATAAAATTTCCCAATTCTCACTAAACCTCTTGCAGTCTTGCATGTATATATATCATTCTTTTGATTTTTAATTGGTAAGTTACACATGCTCTTGGTGGGTTTTGAATCTGCAATTTACACCCTCCACCTTGCTCCTACAAGGAAAGGAGGTGTCATTTGAGCCAAAGTTCATTGGCTTTTCATATATATTCTTTTCTGGGAAGAAGGTTATGTCTTGTGAATCATTCAGCACCCACAAAATGATATGATTATGTTCCTCTAAAACACATGACAAGTGAAAGGCAATTACATCTTCATTGTGAAGCTTGAGAAATATCCACAATTATCTTAACACAATCAATCTCACACCTCAATCAAATAACTTTTGGTAATTTTTATTTTTTATTTTTTTATTTTTTATAATTTGATTGTTACAATAAGTGAAGGAGGGGTTGAACCCTGATTCTCCTCAAAAAGGAGAACAGTAATTGCCACTGAGCTACAAAGCTCTTGGCAACGTTTAATACATCTTATATTAAGGTTTCAATTATCTTACCCACAAATTGAATGCACTAAACATTCAACATACATGTTTTTGCATAGTTCTCAAAAAAAACTATATTCTGGTTTGTGCAGGAACTGTTCTTCCTGCAGTTAGGTTTTTCTAAATCATCCATAAGAAAGAGGGCCCCTATATGTAACTTGAACAAATCTCATTTTAGTAGGGGGTATTAGTGATTCCTAGACACTCACAAGCTATGACAGAAATGTACAAGCAAACACAGTAGTATTTTTTGATTGGTAAACACAAAGGTATTTTTATAAAATAAATTATATAACGTTCCAACTAACAACAGTTTGATGGAGTTTCCTACAAGTAGTGGCATAACTCACATACAAATATTAAAAAAAAATAAAAAATAAAAAAAACACTTCCACAGGCAATCGTTATAAATCCCAATCAATCTTCTGTTGGAGTGCTATTCTTAATACTAGAAGATTCCAAAAAAACTGGGAAAAAAATTTTGACACTATATTCTTATACCCAATTACATGCTTTGATTCAAATTATGAAAAAAATATGAAGTACCTCATTGAGTCGTTCCGCATCCTGCATCTTCTGCAGCATCCAGCGATCAACTAACATCTTATTTTCAGCCTCAGCATTCTTAGCTTTATTAGTCATCTCTTCCAGTTCTGCTTTAAGTTGATGGTTCTCCCTCACAAGCAATTCTAAAGCTTTAATTTTTTCTTCTAGGTCTGCCTGTAATTGAGAGCATTCGTCCCTGCAGCAAATACCTGAGTTGGAATCATCCATTCCCACAAAAGCCTGAAAATTTCAAACTATCTGTCTAGTGGGTTAAAACATGTGCAAAAGGTAACCTTGTTTGGGTCAACTCTGTCTGCAGATTAGTGATTCCTTCTTCTTTCTCTTGAAGCGATGCTTTTGAAGCTCTGGACTCAGCAACCTCCACCACAAGTTGCTCAGACAATCGAGATTGAGCTTTGTAACATTGCTGAAGTTCCAACTCCAAATTTTCTGCTTTCTCTTTCCATTCTGAACCCTTAACAAACACGCACCAAGGATCTCACTCACAACATTCAAAATTACCAAAACAATATAAAGTTGCAATGTAAAGTTGCATAGAAATCAAGAGCCCAGAAAAATAATGGCAAGTATTCATTTCTAGCCACACCAAATTCCTCCATGAAGGGTTAACACACTCAATCCCAATATGGTCACTTATTATCAGGTGTAAACTACATCGAGGCCATGTCATAGTGCCTACAGAGCCAAGCAATTCACAAACTTATTTCTTCATTGGAAAACAACTTCTACACTTACTAACTTATGCACCATCATCAAAGTAACATTGCGAGTTGCGAAAACCCAAAACATCAGGACTGTAAATAACCGTAATTCGATCAANCTGGTGGTGGTGGTGCTTGAGCTTTGGTGCGAGGTATTTGCTAGATGGCTAAGCTTCAATGATTTGGCTAGATGTTTGCTAGAGAGATAGAGATAGAGGAAGAGAGGAAAGATCGAAAAAGAGAGATGGGAGATGAGAGAAATGAGTTTTTATATATTATTTTATTAGGTAGTTTATATTATTTTATTGGATTATATGTAAAAATAAAAACTGGGATATATGGTGAATTGTAAAATGGGTTGGTAAAATAAATAAAGTGGTGTTTGAGGTTGCAAAATAGGTTAATTTTTGCATCCTCGAATGCTAATGCTCTAAGGAATGAGATGGTTAAGTGTATGTTTGAAACGAAGAGCTCAATAGAAGGAGAGGAGAGTAGATGAGTGATTGGATTATACTAATTTTAATATTTGACTACCTTTCCTCTTTCTCTATTTCCAATCCAAATAAATTAAGGCCATAGTCTATATATAAATTCAAAGTTGATTAAAAATCCAATTAGATTTTAAATTGAATTCCAATTGTTGACTAATTTTGCGTCATGTGTTCTATCTAAGTTTTTTAAAGTTTTGTTTTAGGTTAGTTAATGTTATGCAGAAGACATAGAGTTTAATATAAATAAATCATAAAAAATCCAATAAAAAAAAAACAGAAAAAAAGAGTAAAACTCATGTATATATCTAAGGCTTGAAAAATGTTTAACTCTTACACTAGGTTTAATTTGAACTCATATGTGTATGTAATTGTGATTGTCTTTAATTGTGCCATATATATGTACAAGTTATACACTAATTAATGTTATATTAAGATGTAAACCCACCACCACTGCACAACCTTGGTGCAATGGTCCTTCTACAAGTATAAATGTTTGTGGAGTATGGGGGGCAAGGGCCGGGATTCAAGTCTCCAGGAGGGAGTTTCACACACATATACACTTAGATTAGGCTAGAGTAGAATTCTATTTTGTATCAAAAAAAAAAAAGATGTAAACCCACCAGTTACTTAATTCAAGTTGAGCTTGATTAGGAATTAATTGTGTATGATTTGATTTGATAATGAAGTTGTCAATATTCAGTGCCTATACTAAAAAAAACATAATAGAAATTTTTTTCAATATTGTAATTATGTCAATATTGAAGCTGCTAATGTCAAGGAAATTGGGTAGGAAAAATTTATCCAAAAGATAATGCGACCTTGAGGCGTGTATTAATTAATACTATCGTTTTTTTTTTTTTTTTGGAGAGGAAAATTAACACTATCTTTAAGGTGTTAATTGTCATCAGCCATTTTTAGTTTTTTTACGTAAAGAAAAATATTTTACAGTGAAAATATTAACACACCTCAAGGTCGCATTATCTTGTGTTTGGTATGTAAAATATTGAGAAGCGTAAAATATTTTCAGATGATGGAACTTAAATTAAAATCAAACAAATTTACAAACAGTTCTTTGCCGACAATACAGTAGACTGTATGGGTTTGGTAATGGACAAATCTCCTTCAAAGTGCCATCATATCTTCTGGTAGGATTTGTTGGGAATAATAAAAGCTTCTAACATAGGTGGGAATGATAAAAGCTGTTGACAGATTTGGATGAGGATGAAATCTTTTTTTTTTTTTTTAAGAGTTGAACACTATTAGTCCCATCCATCTCTTCCTTGGTACCAATCATCATCAAGATCCACGTCTGGGTCATGGTTGTCATAATAAGGGTCATTGATTGCAAAATAGTGGCCTACTTGAAGAGGATTGGGTAGCTCCCAAGAGTGAACGCGTGGCAATTGTTGATGATAGACTTTTGGAGTACTTGGACTTGGTTCATTCGGATTTTCAATTCCTATGTTGAGATTTTCTATCCACCTAAGTGCTTTCTTGGCAACATGACCAAGAAGGGTCTACATGCACATGGAGAGAGTTATTTGGATTAGTGAGCCAATGGACTTCTGGCAGGTGGAAGATTCCTTCTGCGTGAACATCATTTTTTGAATTAAGCTTGACAATCATAGATCCTGAAGTAATTTTGAGTTCAAATCTTGGATGAACTGCGGTGGTATATTGTTTCCAATCTCCATTATGAGCATCATTTTTTAGGATTTCAAACCAGAAATTTTCAAAATATTTATTATTGTGAGGGAAAAAAAGCTTGTAAAATCCTGGTTCAAAATGAAGGCATAGATAATACTCATTGAGCAGATACCACATGTAAAGGTAATGGAACATAGTCCAATTTGATATCTAAAAGGCAAAAGGTGTTTTCTATGGCTGGTCAGGATCAGGGTAAATGGCAAGAAAATGGTTGTAATGTTGTTTAAGGTAATCATAGGGGACTCTGATAATTATTTTGGATTTGGTTTCAAGGGTCAGGTTTTTTATGTGGTCTTTTATATCTGAGGGAAGGCTTTCTACCATATCAATTATGAAATATGAATGTGAGGATGAGGATGGGTCTGTGATAGGGTATACACACAAGGAGAAGAAATGGCTGTAGTATTAATAGTTGGGGATTTTCTAGAAAGATATTCGGTGATCAATTATCTCTTCCTTTGATATTCTTGACTTGGAAGGACCATTGTGAAAACCAATTTGACCATCTGAGCAACTAGGGATGCGAGAGCATTTTACTTTTGAATTGAAGCATTTTTAGAAAGGAGGACATGTCAATTTCTACTAGAAAATTATGCCCAAGGAGATGAAATTGGAACTTTTCATTTCCGTGCTTTACTGCAAGTATTTCTTTGAATGTGGAATGGTAATGAAGTTCTGAGGTCTTGAATGCACCACTTTTATATGCACAAATGTTCCTCCTTCCATCATTTTCTTCAAAAAGGCTTTTGTCCAGTATTCATCATTTGCATCTATTTGTAGTATTCGTTTGCTAGTCCTGAAATTTAAAAAGGAGGAAACTTTTTTGCTAATTTTTTCAATTGCTGGACTCTTAAGTGTAGAGTGAATTCCATTCTGGAGGGTTCTTTTTCAAAAGTTGAGCTAGGCAGTTTCTATACTTGGAAATCTTTGGTATAAAATTAGACAAATAATTAACAATTTTAAGGAACGGTTGTATTTTTTGGCACCAGAAAACTTGTATGGAAACTCTTTGAGAGAGGAAGCAATATGTGGCTGTAAAGTATACTTTCCATCTGAGATAGTCATTCCCAAAAATTCTATTGATGTTTGCCCAATGACCATTTTTTGTCTCTGAGAGCATAATCCCTTGAGATTTCACTAAATTGTAAATTCAATGAGCAATTTTTCATGGGAATCTACATCTTTTAAGAACAAGAGGATATCATCTACATAGATCAAAGCATTTGCCAGGAGAGGTTGAAACAAGGTTGCCAATGTCTTTTGGAACTGGAATGGAGCATTTTTTAGTCTAAAAGGCATAACCGTCCATTGGTAATGATGACCTGGGATACAAAATGCTGTTTTGAATCTGTCTTCTGGATGAATTCCTAGCTGCTAAAATCCTACTTTAAGATCAAACTTTGAGAAAAATTTTGCATTTGAAAGATGCTGGAAGAGACCACTTTTGTTTGGCAAAGGAAACTTGTCATTTGCTAAAAAATGATTGAGATCTTGGTAATTGATTACCAATCTAAGTTTTCCTTAAATTTGCTCAGCATACTTGTTAACATAAAATGCTTCACAAGCCCATGGGGAAGAAGTGGGTTCAATAAGACCTTTAGTGAGGAGTATGGAAATCTCTTTTTTAACTAGGGCTAAATGTTCTAAATTCATTCCTCTGTGCTGGCTTTTGTAGGATTGACATCTTCATTTTTTTTGAATGAAGGTGTATGAAAAAGTTTGGGTTCCTCATGGGTAAAAAAAAAAAAAAAAATGATAGTATTAATTAATACACGCCTCAAGGTCGCATTATCTTTTGGATAAATTTTTCCTACCCAATTTCCTTGACATTAGCAGCTTCAATATTGACATAATTACAATATTGAAAAAAATTTCTATTATGTTTTTTTTAGTATAGGCACTGAATATTGACAACTTCATTATCAAATCAAATCATACACAATTAATTCCTAATCAAGCTCAACTTGAATTAAGTAACTGGTGGGTTTACATCTTTTTTTTTTTTGATACAAAATAGAATTCTACTCTAGCCTAATCTAAGTGTATATGTGTGTGAAACTCCCTCCTGGAGACTTGAATCCCGGCCCTTGCCCCCCATACTCCACAAACATTTATACTTGTAGAAGGACCATTGCACCAAGGTTGTGCAGTGGTGGTGGGTTTACATCTTAATATAACATTAATTAGTGTATAACTTGTACATATACATGGTACAATTAAAGACAATCACAATTACATACACATATGAGTTCAAATTAAACCTAGTGTAAGAGTTAAACATTTTTCAAGCCTTAGATATATACATGAGTTTTACTCTTTTTTTCTGTTTTTTTTTTTATTGGATTTTTTATGATTTATTTATATTAAACTCTATGTCTTCTGCATAACATTAACTAACCTAAAACAAAACTTTAAAAAACTTAGATAGAACACATGACGCAAAATTAGTCAACAATTGGAATTCAATTTAAAATCTAATTGGATTTTTAATCAACTTTGAATTTATATATAGACTATGGCCTTAATTTATTTGGATGGGAAATAGAGAAAGAGGAAAGGTAGTCAAATATTAAAATTAGTATAATCCAATCACTCATCTACTCTCCTCTCCTTCTATTGAGCTCTTCGTTTCAAACATACACTTAACCATCTCATTCCTTAGAGCATTAGCATTCGAGGATGCAAAAATTAACCTATTTTGCAACCTCAAACACCACTTTATTTATTTTACCAACCCATTTTACAATTCACCATATATCCCAGTTTTTATTTTTACATATAATCCAATAAAATAATATAAACTACCTAATAAAATAATATATAAAAACTCATTTCTCTCATCTCCCATCTCTCTTTTTCGATCTTTCCTCTCTTCCTCTATCTCTATCTCTCTAGCAAACATCTAGCCAAATCATTGAAGCTTAGCCATCTAGCAAATACCTCGCACCAAAGCTCAAGCACCACCACCACCACCACCACCCAAATCCCACCCACCTACCCAAAATCAAAACCCACCCACCACCACATACACCCCAATAACCACCAGCCAAAAAAAAAAAAAAAAAAAAAAGCAACCCACCCCACCACCGCTACACTACACACCACCACCATTAACAACCCGCAAATCATCCACCATCATCAGTAAACCCATCACTAAAATAAATAAATAAATAAACCATCAACCCCGCGGTCCCCACCACCGTTGCACCATACACACCACCACCACCTCCAACACACAAAAACCCACAAATCCACCACCACTAAACCCATAAATTCACCATGGACCACCACCAACAACAACAAAAGCAACCCCAAAACACATAAACCCACACCTCCATCAACACAACCAAAACCACCACCATCAACCTACTACCACCAATCACCAAATCCATCTCAAAATTGGGGGGGGGGGAACACCGATATCTTCGCTAGATCATCCAAAATCAAATCTTTATCTTCTACCAGATCATCCCAACATTCCATTGTCCCTCTCATCATCCAACCTGAAACTCACTTATCAGATCCTCCAAGTAAATAACAATCTGGGTCTTCCTCAGAATCTGATATCTCCACTCTTTCTTTCCTCTTCGAAATTATATCTTCCCCTATACAGCTTGCGACAAAATCTTCCCGAAACCACAGTTCCTAGAACAATACTAGGCAACCAACAACCCAATTTGATGAAGGTAGAAAGGTGAGAGAGGTAAGAGATGGAGTAAGAAAGGTGAGAGAGGAAAGAAAAGAGAGAGCAATGAGAGAGGAGAGAGAAGCAAGAGGGACACAAATAAGAGAAGTGGGGAGTCAGAGATGAGAGAGGGTAAAGTGAGGGGGAAAAAAAACCTAAGTAACTGCTACAGTAATAAATACCACCTTAGAGTATCAGCATCCGGGAATGCCCAAAAAAAAAATTGCATTCTCAAACACCACTTTTTCTATTTTACCAACCCATTTCATAACTCTCCTTACATCCCAATTTTTACTTTTACTTACAACACAATAAAATAATATAACTACCTAATAAAATAATTATTAAAAAAAATCATTTCTCTCTCCTCTCTTTCTTTGTCTCTATCTCTATCTCTCTAGCAAACTAGTAGCAACCACCACTACCCCACCACTACACACCCTAGCAAGGCAACAACCACCAATAAAAAATAAATAAATAAAAAAACCTAGCACCTAAACACCAATCACAACCATCACCCGAACACCAAACCACCATTGATCTGACCACCCAAACACCAACCCACAGCCACTCAAACACCAAACCACTACCAATCCAATGACCCAAACACCATACCAACACCAATTCGGCCACCTAAACACCAACCCACAGCCCATCCCACACCCACCAAGATCCATCAAAACCCATAGCCCATTAGACCCACAATCCCTAAGTTGCCACCATTGCATCACCCATGATCACTAGAAACCCACAGATCACATCTGCACCATAGCCCTATCTAACCTATAACCCATAACTCACGTCTCCACCACTGCCCCTCCCGACCCACAACCCATAACCAACAAAAAAAATACCACTAAATCGAGAGAGAAAGATGAAGAAAGAATAGAAAAGAGAGGAGTTGGAGAGTGAAATAATTACAACACAAAAAAATAATATAACTACCTAATAAAATAATTCTTAAAAAAAAAAAAAAAAACTCATTTCTTTCTCCTCTCCCATTTCTCTCTTTCCTCTCTTTCTTTGTATTTGTCTCTATCTCTTTTGTCTATCTCTATCTCTCTAGCAAAGTAGTAGCAACCATCACCACCCCACCACCCCACACACACCCCAGCAAGGCAACAACCACCCAAAAAAAAAAAGCCAGCACCCAAACACCTATACCAATCACAACCACCACCTGAACACCAAACCACCACTGATCCGACCACCCAAACACCAACCCACAGCCACTTAAACACCAAACCACCACCAATCTGGCAACCCAAACACCATACCAACACCAATTCGGCCACCTAAACACCAACCCACAGCCCATCCCACACCCACCAAGATCCAGCAAAACCCATAGCTCATCCGACCCACAATCCCCACGTTGCTACCATCGCATCACCCACGACCACTAGAAACCCACAGATCATATCTCCACCACAACCCTATCTGACCCACAACCCACAACCCACAACTCCACCCGACCTACAACCCACAACCAACAAAAAAAAAAAATACCACCAAATCGAGAGAGAAAGATGAAGAAAGAATAGAGAAAAGAGAAGAGTTGGAGAGTGAGAGAAGAATCGAAGACAGAGAGTGAGAGTGAGCGAAAAAGAAAAGAAGAAGAGAGAGAGAGGAGAGAAAAAGAGAGTCAGAGACTGAGAAGAAAGAGAAGAGAGAGGAAAGAAAAATTATTATTTTAATTATCCATCCTTGCTACAGTATGGTTCTATATGCCCATATTTATGAGTTTGGTGGGTAAAATAGCAACTTGGAGGGTTTTACACCCCCAAATCGAGAGATAAAGATGAAGAAAGAATAGAGAAGAGAGTAGAGTTGGAGACTGAGAGAAGAATCGAAGATAGAGAGTGAGAGTGAGAGAAAAAGAAAAGAAGAAGAGAGAGAGAGGAGAGAAAGCGAGACTCAGAGACTAAGAAGAAAGAGAAGAGAGAGGAAAGAAAAATTATTACTTTAGTTCTCCGTCCTTGCTACAGTATGATTCTATATACCCATATTTATGAGTTTGGTGGGTAAAATAGCAACTTGGAGGGTTTTACACCCCCCAATGCTAATGCTAATGCTCTTGCTATAGTTGAGTTGCAAAATTTTTTAGAAATAACAACCCAATTGGAGTTTGTTTTTATGGGTTTGTGGGTAAAATAGTAACTTGGGGGTCCCCCAATGCTAATACTCTTAGAAAGTTAATCATAATCATAGCATCTTCAATATCAAATTAGGTCACATACAACCATCAACCAACATATAACTTTGAGTCAAATCTTTGGTGGGTTTACATGTTGATGATGTTATAAGATTACCCCCTAGATCTAGGCCCAAAACTTTATTAAAGGGTTCCAAGGCCCCACATTGGGGAAAAAAAGCCCTAACAACAAAAAAAGTCTATATAAATCCAATCCAATTAACATCGATGTATTGTTTCACCAAAAGAGTGTTGTTAATATTTTTTTTTTTTTTAAATTATCATCTTATTAGATCTCAAAACTGACAAACTGTATTGAACCGATGAACATATTTGCTCTATGCTAGGATAATTAAAAAAAAAAAAGTAAAAGAGGAGGAAAGGTGCATGGTATATTAAAATTGATATATTATGATCACACTTCCCCTCTCCTTTACCTCCATCCAAATCAGCCCATCCATCAAAACTCTTTAAGAGTGCACTCCATGAGACCAGTAGAAAGTAAATTTTTTCTTAATTTTTCCATTTTTTTGATCTTAAAGAGTGCATAGCGCAATTGCAATGTTAAAATGTGAATTGATCCGAGTTTTGACATGAGATTCATCTAGAATACATCTTAAAGAGTTGCACTCCAAATAAAGAAGAAGAAAGAAAGTGCTTACTTTTCTTTTTCTTTTTCTTTTTTGGGCTGAACAAAGAAAGACCTTGCTTAATTAATTAAAACATAACCAAGATAATAAATATCACATGGTGTTGGAGGGTGCCAATCTTAAGTGGAGATCAAGTTCATCTCCTCCTTTCACTTCTTCTGTCATTGACAAGGCTTTCCTACGGCCCAGATCAGCTGGGCCCACAACAGGAAGCTGACGTGGCCGTCCAACGTACATATGATAAGGGTTCACTGCTGGGAACCGAGCCACACCAACAGGTCCAACAAAGCTTGGTGACCCACAACTACTTGAGGAAACGAACGGTCCTGATCTTCCTGCATGGGCAACGATAATTGGAACAGCTACAAACCGTTGATGATGATCATGATCATTTGGAAATTGGGCCCGCTTGGCTCGTTCACGTTCTCTCTTATGCGCGTTTTGATGGCCACCAAGTGCTTGAGAATTTGAGAACTCTCGGTGACAATACTGGCACTCAAAAGCTCTCTTATTCTTGCTGTCACATGGTTCTGTTACGGACTCGTCACAGCCCGTTACAGGAAACCCAAATAGCTTTAACACCGAGGAGCTTCTTGGTTTTTTGTCTGACTCAGAGTCAGACTCAGACCCATATGGGTTAGCATTATCTAAACCACTCATGCTAGTTGTTCTAGAACAACCCTTGTGGCAGTTTTTGGTATGAGTTAAGAGTCTTACTCTTAGAGATGCGTGGGGAAGTGAAATTCTAAAATGGTTGTTTATATAGACAACGTGTGCCATGCATATGAAAAAACACAGTTAGCCTCAAACAATGAACACTGAACAATATGGTGTAGAATCCAAAACTGACCAATAGCGAAGAATCTAAGTGCATCAAAAGCTACAGTTTTGAGAGTAAAGGTACCCAAAAAGCTTTATTAACTGTTAATTTTGTTTGTCGTCTTTTGCTATGAGAGACAGACTGATAGTGAGTCTTGCACTCACGCTAGCTAAACCTAGACCTAGATATCTGCTGAAAAAATAAAGGTTTATTAGTTTTCAACATATATATGAAATATTCCTTTCATACGTTTGAAATTAATCACTTTTGTTAGTTCTACATTTCAGAACTATTTAGGACTAAGGATAGACTGTTGTTATTGTCGTTTTTAGTTTTCCATCTATTCAATTCTCCTGGACCATCCAACAAAAAGGCAAAATAAAAATCGTGCTGTCTGCTAGCTCTGATATATATATATATATATATCTCTTATATTGAAGTATAAATTGATCAAATAATAACATTGAAAATAGATTGGGATCTCTGTGTGTATAAGCTTAAATGGGTGTCTTTTTAATGGTTTTGGCAATATATATCCATCTGTCTAACAAAGTATGAACCACATTGTGGTTTTTGTGCCATGGGAAATTGGCCACACACAGTACTGCAAAATGATCGATGATGGTTATGACAGAAAGTGACTGTCGGCACTAACTATTTTTTTTTGGGACGGGTTTGCAAATTGCAATATTCATATTCCCTGGACGCTTAGATGATGACCCTGTTCCCCGCAATCCAAGCTCATTTGACTTAAACAAAGGCTCGTGTTTTGTGGAACGCTGGGACTTCAATGAGAGACCATGGAAAAAAGGTGTGCATATTCAAGTAGAATCCTTTGAAAGATCCTTCTTCTAAATAGCCATGATAATGAACCTTTACTTATCACCATTTCCCATCAAAAACTGTACTATATCATGCCATACACACCAAAAAAACATAATAGTAGTGTACGAAGGGCCTTTGTTTTTATCAAGGTTTAGCAATACCCTGGCCATGGACTTATATGCATGATTAATGACCACATAGCAATATATCTATGTGTGTTTGGATTATCGAAATGTTTGTGTGTATCTGTGTGTAATGCACTAAACTAAAAGACATGAATTTTGTTTGTGTGAAACATCAATTAATTCATGTTTCATTTCATATACGACTTATCCTTAGTCTCAAGGTGTTTGGTATGAATCCAATTCACAGCATTAAGCCAATGGCTTGAAAGCTATTATCATTCTAGTACACCTATTGGCCCACTAATGTGCTTGATAATTTGAATTTCGTGATGATTCCTTTGTCCTTTTATCTTGCCATTGAAAAGTATGATGAATAGCGAATTTCAGATCTAGACCAAGGACATTTCTTTCTTGGACTTGACGATAAACCAAAAAGTTGATACACATATATTTTAAGCTGGTGGGGGACGGCTCGTCACAGAAAAGGTAGAAGGGCACCTGGGCATGCCAAGGACTAGTGATTTATGTTATGTTGATGAAGCAAGGCCATTCATTCAAAAATGCTAATTGTTAAATCATGTCACTCACCTTTTTGTCTGTCTCGTATTACAATTGAGACCTCTGAATGTTAAAAAGGATAAATCATCTACAGTTCTTAAAATAATTTTAGTGTGGAGCTCTTAAAAATCTTTTTTCATTTTTGTTTGTTTTAAAATAAGTGCATTAGAATTTAAAACATCATTAATGATGATGCCAAAAATCGTCGGTGAACTGTACAGTCCTCACGTGCTCTAGACAAAACCTGCAAAACAGAAACAAAGAAAACCTTACAGAGAGTACCAGTGTGGTACTGGCTAAATACCCTTCAAATGTTAAGTTAGAGAATTTCTACAACTCTAGAGTGTCAGAGCTGAGAGAAATTATGCCTACCTTGATTTGTGAGGGTTTTGAGGTTTTTATACTAATGTGTAGCAGACCTTAATTTCTTGGTGAAAAAGGTATTTGCTTGTAGAGAAGATCCTCATTAATACTCGTAATTTACAGGATCCTTTCCTTATAGGGTTTCCTTCGATTGTAGTTGGGCGTGGAGTGCAAGATATTTCCATTCTAGGATTCTTGGAGACCACTCACCCGACGAAGGTGACACGTGGGTGCCACGAAGGTGACATGTGGCTTTAGCAAATCGTCTAGCTTTGGTCCATCTGCCTCAAGGGATACACCCGTCGCACCTCCTCTTTGTCCATGTCACACGTCCGTTTGCTTCAAGGAATACAACTGTTGTGTCTTTCATCCATCCAGGTTGTGAGCCCATCCACTAGTTTTTAGAATGCCAAGACTGTCTGTTTTTGCGACTCCATCACTAATGTCTGCTCTCGTTATTTATATCCGTCTATTTGGGGATTTTATCCCTATTAGTTAATATCAAAATGTTGCCAGTAAACGTGTTTTAAATGCCAATGACATGGTAAAATAAAATCTAATCTACTCACTTTAAAATGAATGAATAAGATTTTAAGATTTCATATGCAGTAGAGTTATTCTTAAGGGCCCTCATCTTTCTCTATATCCAAAAATATATAGGATAAAATTAATTTTACATGCCAAACTCTTTCATTAGCATTGGTAGTTAGTATCATAGATTTGAGGTTTATTTTTGTTTAATTGGCCCTTGATGGTGTTCCTTGCATATACGGGGTGTTGTTTTAGCAAAAAGTTTTTTTGCTTTTGATCTCAACTTTTTCACACAACATCTTCACAATTTAAACACAAAAATTCACACATTGCGCCATTAGGACGAGCTAGTATTTCATGCCCCCACTAGTGCATGTTCTCCTCTCCGATCATATATATGCACATGGCTAGGGCTTGCATGTGAGACATGTCTTTGTGAGAGGGCACTCTAAATGCTTGTGGTGCCTTCACAAATCTTCTCCACTAGGAAGTTTTTATTCGTTGTCTTATCTAGCAATTTTTTTTTGGGATAGTGATAATAAAAATAATTAGTGTAATACTATAATTACAGAAGGTGAAGATACTGCATTGTGAGTTACACACATTTAGAGGCTTAGAATTTCTGACATTAAATAAAAAATCTTTTGTGGATTATTCATATATGCTTGACATAACTTTTGGAAGACTATAAACAGGAATGGAGTTAGGATATTTTGTTTGGATTTCTAGACTATAATATCAAAATATATTTAATTAGCATCTACATATTAACTTACATAAATACACAAATATATATATATATATATTGTGTGTGTGTGTGAAGATTTCATGCTTTCTAGGAAAAGACAAAATCAACATCATAGAGAAGGTTCTTGATTCAATTTCTCTTTTAGACTTGTTAACATTATAAGTTTTAATTAAATTTCATCATTTTCATGTAAGTCAGATAAGCTCTTTTCATATATTTAGCATGTAAGATTGTATAAGCTCAATGAAATTAACAATATTTATAACTTAATAAAGACTTAATTTTTATATACTAGAAAAAAATTAATATGAATTGGACATCGACATTCGTATCAATTCTACGATATATTTATAACTTTATTCTTATTTTATGATAAAGTTTTGAATTAAATTGTTTTTTTTTTTCTTTTAAGAGGGAGGAGCTCATAACCCATGGGGTCCACGTACCAAAAAATTAACTTTTATTTATAAAGTTATTCTAAATATACTTTCAAAAATTTTGGGGGCTATGGCCCCCCCTCCCCCTCCCAACATCGACCTCAAAATCTAGCTCAGCCCATGATTGCTAAATCACAAGTATGGTGTACCGTTTTACCTTTACCACTTAATATATTGGTCCACTTCTTGCTATTCACCATCGAATGTGATTTATCGTTGTCTTGTTTGTGCCTTTTGTAGTGCGAAGCTAGCTAGTTAAGAACCTAACCCTATGATAAAGTTTTGTTTTTTATGGTAAGGTCGTCGATCAAACATATCATAGAAATTAAAATTTTTTGTACAAATATATAAAGATTTATATTGAAGTACAATGCTTAATGGAGGTAGCTCATTCATTATGTGACAGAATGATGCATTTTTGGAAGAGTAAGCAAAAGTATGTGACATTCTGTACGTGCCACATGGTCACTTAAATAAATCATGTCCCACCAACATATCATGTTACTCTATATCGCAATATTGGGAGGATACTATCTTTTTTGTACAATGGTGGAGCAACCAAAAAAAAAAATTTTGGGGGACCAAATCAAATATATTAAAAATATTGAATCTAAAAAATAACCTATGAATCACACACACCCATATATACTACTTGTGGGTTCCAGTTAGCTCAACTAGTAAAGTCTCTGATAGTTGTATAAAAGATCTGGGGTTCAATCCCCGCCTACACCAAAAACTAATTGGTATCTTGGTCTGATGATAAAGAACGCTCATCAGGAGCGGGCGCCATAAGTTGAAACTCTCTCTAAAAAAAATATATATATATATATATATTACTTATGCATAAAGTGTGTCAATAACATGATTTAATATATGTTATTTCTTATATATAACAAAAATATTTATATAAAGTTAGTCTTTACACAATTAAAACATTTTTTTTTTATTTCTTTATCAAATCAGTTTCTAAACTATGGAGTATCTTTTAAATTATATTAATCATAATTGATATTCTTAAAATATTTTATATCAAGATTTTTTGGTAAAATAAAATATAAATTACATAGTTATAGTATACTAATAGTTTTAAAAAATATGAAACATATAAATTTAATCAACTTTAAATCATTTAAGTAATAAGTGTCACTTTGCATGCCTAAACATGTAGTACAAATCAATATAAGGAAAATAAAACAATAATAAAAAATAAAGGAAAACCTTATTTTTCATGAATGACAAATGCAATAATTTTTTTTTCTAAATCCTAACTACAAAAACTGCAATTTTCTTTCTTCTAATAATAAAAGTAGAGTAATGTTACAGTCATAAACTATTTTACAACATTTTTATAACGGTTGATATAACTAACTTATTATTAGTTTTCATCTAGACCTACCATTAACATAAAAGTAAAAAATACATCCCTATCTCTCTAATTGTTCATATAAAAAAAAAAATAATTGTTGCTTTTAGAAAACAAAGAGGGCTTCAATTAAGGAAATTTGCTTATATATTTTTAGGAACATATATATTGAATATGCTTTGGTTTGATAAAATATTTATGTATGGTTAAAAGAGTAATAAATAGAAAAATGATACATTAATAATTTACTTAAACTTCCCCATTGAGTCTTATAACCTAATTGACACCTCTTAGTTTCCAACTGAATATACAAGCTTCAATTCCCCCCCCCCCCCCCCCCCCCTAAAAAAAAAAAAAAAACATATACATAAACTAATATATATTTTAGGACATAATAAGCTTTGTTTTAATGCTAGGTTTGGTGTAAGAGGAAATAAATGATGCATTTGTATAATTTCGTTGAAATCTAAGGGGGCATTACTTAAATTTATATTTAAAAAATATAAATATAAATATATATAGGAGAGCATGGGGGATTTTCAAAATCCAAAGGACCACGGCCTCCCTTACTCCACCATTGTTTTTGTATCTTGCAACATAAGAAGATTACATGATGCGACACATGATGTAGTTAATCAATAAGAAAGTACTAACTTGTTAAGAGTCTTATGACTTAATGACATTACTTATCTTATTTATGGGAAGAATATGAGTTTAAATCCTCCCAACTTGTAAAAGTAAAAGCAAAAAAAAAAAAAAAAGTTTGAAAATACCAAAGCATTATAAAATTCAAATTATCATGAATTGTAAAGCACAAGTCAAGTTTTAAGAACCACGACTTATGAAAAATACTAAAACATAGAATTGTAATCAACCCCTCTCAAAATCCCAGTTAAAGGAGATCAGCACTTATTAACTTCATAAAAACGATAATGAGATGTAGAACCATAATCCAATCACCTCTATTAGGATTTCACCAAAAACTATGATTAGAAGTTTGCAGGAAAAGGAGATGATAGGAAAATAGGAGGGAGAGGAGTGAAGAGTATAGTAGATATCCCTCAATTTGTTAGAAGTTTTAAAAATTAAAAGAGGGGAGAGGAGAGTAAAGATCACTCCCCTTATTCTTTTTTTTTTTTTTTTGAAAAACCCCTTATTCGGTTGTAGAATGGAAAATAGAGGAAAAGATATAATATAAGAAACAGATAATTATAAAAATTCATTTATTGAATTCTATATATAATATTCATTAAGGGAAAAATTGGAAGTCCATACTAGTCAATAAAGTGGGCAAAATTTGCTGAATAGTACCTTTCTCCCCCCAAATTACCCCACTATGGAGGAATTGAAAATAAAGAGTTTGAAAGGATAACGTACCCCTTCAAACCCCTTTAAATTATTTCTCCTTCCCTCTAAAAAAACCATCTAAACAAGGGGAATGTAAATCCTCACACCCTCCCCCATACTTCATTTCCTCTCTTCTCATCCAAACACACTTTAAATTAGATAAGCACTTATTAATTACCATTTTAAATTAGATGAGCATGATATGAATGCTTGCCTCTAGTTTATAATTTGACTTGGTCTTTTCTTATCTATTTTCCTAAGCATTGATGCTCATGATGATGGCCAAGAGTACGTTTTTCTGTATTTGAAATTTCTAAATAACATGATAGTGCATAATATTATCATGCTTCATGTTGGATAATTACAATTTACTCCATTGTAGTTTGACATAATCACAATTAACCCACAAACTTTTAAATTTTCTGTTGTGATACTTAATTCCCTATGGTTTGAACTAACGCTCCGTTTGTTTAATAGAAAACCTTGTATAAAGATAGTTTTCCATGTTTTTCAATGTTTGATAATATCAGAAAAATGAGTCAAAAGAAAATTATCTTTGGTCAACATAAAAAGTATAGCTTATTTTTAAAAATTGTTTTCCACTGTTTTTTTTTTTTTTTTTTTGGAAAACAACTCTATTTCACAGCAAGCTAAATAAGAGAAGTTAGGAAATTGTTTTTCAACTCATTTAAGGTTCCTACCAAACATAAGAAAATGAGATAATTTTATAGAAAATATTTTTTGGAAAATGACTAATTTTTTAGAAAATATTATTACCGAAACAAACAGAGAGTAAAATGAAATTGTTAAGGTTTCGTCTAAAGTACCTCCAATGATTTCATTTAAGGGAAAGTTAATGGATCCCCTAAAAAAATTAGTTTATGAAATTTTTTAGAAATTTTTTATGGGAAAAGAAAAAAACAATTGACTTTTTTTTACAACTTTTTATATTCTCATCAAAGTGGTATTAAAATTTTCCTTAAATGATTAATTAAAAAAAAAATTCCCCAATGGCACCTATTAACCGAATCCTTCATTTAATCCAAACTTAGAAGAGAAAATGTAACAAATTTTTTCGAAAAAAAAAAAAAAAAAATTCTCATGGCACTAAACTGTTGTTTAAATAAACCACATTAGGGGTAATTTGTTTGTCTAAACAAGGGAAACTTTAGTAATTTGGAGCAATTCTAATAGTTTCATTTTAATCCAAATTTTATTAATTTAGATAGAATCTTAACCATTTGATTTTAACCCAAATTTTAGAGGGTTAAATGTATTTATTGAAAATTTATGGACGAAATTATAATTGTAAACCACACAAGAGGATAATTTGTAATTTTTTTCCCTTTTAATAAATATATTAAAGATATGAGTAAATAAAATTGGACAAAGTTTAGCTACAAAACCATTTGTAGCCTAAGGCTACAAACTATTCTAATAAATTGACATGTGTAAAAAATGACATGTGCATTGCACATGAATACTTAAGTAAACTTAACCTAACTAACCCTAGTTAACTACACCATCTATTAAAAAAATAAAAAATAAAAACTAAAAAACTAAAGTAGATACGTATTCTCTCTCTCTCTCTCTCTCTCTACTGCTTCTCTCCAAACCCAGAAACCAAATCCCTTTCACCACTAGTCACCCCCTAATCTCCATCTACCGTTACCACGTGAGTCTTTCTCTCTTTCTTTTATTCCGTTCTGCGTTTATTTTTCAATGTCACAAACTATTTTTCAACGCCCAACAACTGTTTGAAACAATGTCTAAATCAATATGTTTTTATTTTTCACCGTTGTTATTGATTGAAAACCTTTTCAAAGGTGATTATGACACATTTCGATGGATATTAAAGGTTTTGATTGGTTTAATGGATATTGTATTATTGTTGTAGAATGGGTCGTATAGTGGCTTCAAGGGGGTAGAAACTAAAATCATATAAAAAACTTGTATTTGCGTAGTTGGGTACATCGAAGTCTTATTATAGTTTCTTGTGTTCAAAAAAAAAAAAAAAAAGTCTATTGTTCATAGAAAAAAAAAGTCTTAGTTTCTCAATTGGGCTTCCAAATACTATATTGGATATAAAATCTTTGACATAAAGTTATGCGGCAGCATTTGTGGGTGGGGCTGCTCTTGGGGCAGCATTTGGAGAGGCTTTGTAGTGTTACATGTCACTGTTAAGGATGTGGTAAGCAAAGCCCGCATGTTCAAACCCATTCTTAAACACCTCGAATCCACGTTAGATCGTTTGGCGCCAACAGTCAACGAAATAACACAATCAAGTGAACAGCAAGAACTGAAGGGGATTTTGCAAATCTGGTATATGGATAACCTTGATTCCTTAAAAAACTGAAGAGGATTTGCTAGCTGTAGTTTATAAGTTACCAAATCTTGTTTAATTTACTTATAAAAAAATGAAATTGTGTGTTTGTTCTTCCTTTTAGCATAAACTGCCGCAGCTTGTACCTGCATCAAAACATAAGATGCAAAGGCTAGTTCTATCAAGGACTATCATGGCATTGATATTAAAGGTAATGCTCAAGAGTCAATAGGAAAACGCTACTCTTATTTGAGCCACAATGCTCGTGAAATTTCTACACTTGCAGCAGAGAATGAGATAATGTATGAACATACCAAAGAATCTTTTGAAAAATTAATGAAGGAATTGCAAGAGATTAGAAAAAATGTCATTCGAATATTATGGAAAGTTGCATAGAGGTCCATGGTGATGTTACTACAGATGTTTTACAAGGTGATAGCATATGTAGGATTAAAACAAAACCTACTGTTGGGCGTCCAAAGCGAAGGTTGAAATCTGCATTAGAGAAGAAAAATGGTAAATCTCGAAGCAAAACAACACATGCTAAAAAACATGCCACTGGCTTCCAAAAAAAAGATGTGAGGAGAGACAAGTTGAATCACTTGGAAGCCTAAATAAAGTAAGATATGTCACATTCCACTATAATTTGTCAATCTTGTATGCACATAAATTTGTTTACAGTCTGTGACAATTATTCTTTGCTATTATTTACAGGTTTCAATAGCTACTTCTGATGTTATCCAAGAAGAGCATCATATTGGCAACAGCAATAAATAAACTGGAGCTAGGGTGCAAGAATTTTGGGTGGAGATTGAAGACTATGCAAATTTATTTGTTAGAGATTGAAGACTATTTATTTTTGTAGGACCATTAGCAGATTGAAGACTATTTTTTATTGTTAGACCATTGGCAAACTGTTAACTTTTTAGTATTTTTTTTTATCGTTAGACCATTGGCAGATTAAAGCTGGTTTTTCAGAACCATTGGCAAATTGTTAACTTTTTATTATTTTTTTATTGATAGACCTTTGGCAAATTGAAGCTGGTTTTTTTATTGTCAAACCATTGACAGATTGATGACTATTTCTTATTGTTGTACCATTTGAAATGCATAAAGTTATTGTTTGATATAAAGTTTATAGAGGAAAAAGTTATGTATATTTACAGTTTAGGCTGAATTTATTTTGACTGTTGTGAGAGATAAAGTATGTGGTGCAAAATGGTACCACTTTTTCTGCATTCCTGGTATTCCTAGTTTACATTTGATAGGAAACCAAGAAAACTCTGTTTTTGTTTATTGATTTCCCTACAAATTACAATGCGGTCTTTATGTGCACATGACTTGGTGCAGATTATTGGAAGCTTGATTTTTATTTAATTAATTATATTTATTTTATCATATAGCTGTGTGGATCCTCTAGTTCTATACCCTAGAGGCTATGTGCTGTGAACCGGTGAGTTTGAAAGGAATTAGTTGTATTCGAGGCGACAACCCTCCAAGAAATTAATAGACGAGAAGAGAATAGTTTAAATGGAAAATATTTGCTGCCTTTTATTGCTGAAGTTGCAGCTTAAATACAACCATGACTAAGACTTGAAACATAGCACTATAGAGGGTGCTTTATCGTAAGTGTTATCTTCAATCTAGAAAATATTACAACCATTCTATTATCTTCAATCTAGAAATATTACAACCAATGCTGCAACCAAAGCATGATCAGCAGATCCAGGAAATATGTTTAGTCGAAATTTATTCCTTTTAGCATAAACTGCCGCAACTTGTACCTGCATCAAAACATAAGAATGAGACCTTATGCTGGAAACCACAATGAATAAGATTGTATTTATAAAATTAAGAGAAAAAAAATATAACCAATCTACAGCACTTAAATTGCAGCAGCTAATGGTAAATAACAAAATATGGTTCTGCAAAGTTACTAATCAGGCTTAAAACAATATATCTTTGTTGCATTTTTCAGTAAATTCCACAGAACACAAAGCAAATCTGAATCATTAAGGCTTCAGTTTTCAATGCTAGCAACATTTATCAATTATTTGTACCTGAGCCACAATATCATTGCCTCTGTAGATAGTGCAGGACTTCTGGAAAGGAAAACCTTTCACCTTTAACTTAGGGACTGAGTCTTCCCCATCCTCAACAATAGCCCATTTTTCTTTCACATTTTTCAGTGTATATTCAGCACATGATTTTAGTTTCTTCCCAAAGTCAGATATTAATTTAGTTTATGCACCCTTAAAGCCACTATACGACCCATTCTACAACAATAATACATTATCCATTAAACCAATCAAAACCTTTAATATCCATCAAAATGTGTCATAATCACCTTTGAAAAGGTTTTCAATCAATAACAACGGTGAAAAATAAAAACATATTGATTTAGACATTGTTTCAAACAGTTGTTGGGCATTGAAAAATAGTTGGTGACATTGAAAAATAAATGCAGAACGGAATAAAAGAAAGAAAGAAAGACTCACGTGGTAACGGTAGATGGAGATTAGGGGGTGACCAGTGGTGAGAGGGATTTGGTTTCTGGGTTTGGAGAGAAGCCGTAGAGAGAGAGAGAGAGAGAGAGAGAACATTACTCTAGAGTTTTGGTTGATAAGAGACATCAAGAACTACAGGCAGAGTTCAAAATGAGGCAAACAAAACCGATTTTACAGTCTAATGTAGAGATGTTGAGACATGTTGTAGGGCTGTACTCCCCAGAAATTTTTCAAATGTTTCAAGATGAATATATGAAGATTGCTGATTGTACTATTTACAAGGCTAATAAATCTGATACTATCACAGAATACAAGGTCAAATATAGTCAAAGAATTCAAGAGCACCTAGTGAAATATGAAGCCTCAACTACTTCGGTGGAATGCAGTTGCAAGAAGTATAGCTTTGTAGGAATTTTGTGTGCCCATGCTTTGAAAGTTCTTGAACATAAAAATGTTAAGAGACTTCCCGTTCATTATGTATTGAAAAGATGGACACAAGATGCAAAGGCTGGTTCTATCAAGGACTATCATGGCATTGATATTAAAGGTAATGCTCAAGAGTCAATAGGAAAACGCTACTCTTATTTGAGCCACAATGCTCGTGAAATTTCTACACTTGCAGCAGAGAATGAGATAATGTATGAACATACCAAAGAATCTTTTGAAAAATTAATGAAGGAATTGCAAGAGATTAGAAAAAAATGTCATTCGAATATTATGGAAAGTTGCATAGAGGTCCATGGTGATGTTACTACAGATGTTTTACAAGGTGATAGCATATGTAGGATTAAAACAAAACCTACTGTTGGGCGTCCAAAGCGAAGGTTGAAATCTGCATTAGAGAAGAAAAATGGTAAATCTCGAAGCAAAACAACACATGCTAAAAAACATGCCATTGGCTTCCAAAAAAAAGATTGTGAGGAGAGACAAGTTGAATCACTTGGAAGCCTAAATAAAGTAAGATATGTTACATTCCACTATAATTTGTCAATCTTGTATGCACATAAATTTGTTTACAGTCTGTGACAATTATTCTTTGCTATTATTTACAGGTTTCAATAGCTACTTCTGATGTTATCCAAGAAGAGCATCATATTGGCAACAGCAATAAATAAACTGGAGCTAGGGTGCAAGAATTTTGGGTGGAGATTGAAGACTATGCAAATTTATTTGTTAGAGATTGAAGACTATTTATTTTTGTAGGACCATTAGCAGATTGAAGACTATTTTTTATTGTTAGACCATTGGCAAACTGTTAACTTTTTAGTATTTTTTTTTATCGTTAGACCATTGGCAGATTAAAGCTGGTTTTTCAGAACCATTGGCAAATTGTTAACTTTTTATTATTTTTTTATTGATAGACCTTTGGCAAATTGAAGCTGGTTTTTTTATTGTCAAACCATTGACAGATTGATGACTATTTCTTATTGTTGTACCATTTGAAATGCATAAAGTTATTGTTTGATATAAAGTTTATAGAGGAAAAAGTTATGTATATTTACAGTTTAGGCTGAATTTATTTTGACTGTTGTGAGAGATAAAGTATGTGGTGCAAAATGGTACCACTTTTTCTGCATTCCTGGTATTCCTAGTTTACATTTGATAGGAAACCAAGAAAACTCTGTTTTTGTTTATTGATTTCCCTACAAATTACAATGCGGTCTTTATGTGCACATGACTTGGTGCAGATTATTGGAAGCTTGATTTTTATTTAATTAATTATATTTATTTTATCATATAGCTGTGTGGATCCTCTAGTTCTATACCCTAGAGGCTATGTGCTGTGAACCGGTGAGTTTGAAAGGAATTAGTTGTATTCGAGGCGACAACCCTCCAAGAAATTAATAGACGAGAAGAGAATAGTTTAAATGGAAAATATTTGCTGCCTTTTATTGCTGAAGTTGCAGCTTAAATACAACCATGACTAAGACTTGAAACATAGCACTATAGAGGGTGCTTTATCGTAAGTGTTATCTTCAATCTAGAAAATATTACAACCATTCTATTATCTTCAATCTAGAAATATTACAACCAATGCTGCAACCAAAGCATGATCAGCAGATCCAGGAAATATGTTTAGTCGAAATTTATTCCTTTTAGCATAAACTGCCGCAGCTTGTACCTGCATCAAAACATAAGAATGAGACCTTATGCTGGAAACCACAATGAATAAGATTGTATTTATAAAATTAAGAGAAAAAAAATATAACCAATCTACAGCACTTACATTGCAGCAGCTAATGGTAAATAACAAAATATGGTTCTGCAAAGTTACTAATCAGGCTTAAAACAATATATCTTTGTTGCATTTTTCAGTAAATTCCACAGAACACAAAGCAAATCTGAATCATTAAGGCTTCAGTTTTCAATGCTAGCAACATTTATCAATTATTTGTACCTGAGCCACAATATCATTGCCTCTGTAGATAGTGCAGGACTTCTGGAAAGGAAAACCTTTCACCTTTAACTTAGGGACTGAGTCTTCCCCATCCTCAACAATAGCCCATTTTTCTTTCACATTTTTCAGTGTATATTCAGCACATGATTTTAGTTTCTTCCCAAAGTCAGATATTAATTTAGTTTATGCACCCTTAAAGCCACTATACGACCCATTCTACAACAATAATACATTATCCATTAAACCAATCAAAACCTTTAATATCCATCAAAATGTGTCATAATCACCTTTGAAAAGGTTTTCAATCAATAACAACGGTGAAAAATAAAAACATATTGATTTAGACATTGTTTCAAACAGTTGTTGGGCATTGAAAAATAGTTGGTGACATTGAAAAATAAATGCAGAACGGAATAAAAGAAAGAAAGAAAGACTCACGTGGTAACGGTAGATGGAGATTAGGGGGTGACCAGTGGTGAGAGGGATTTGGTTTCTGGGTTTGGAGAGAAGCCGTAGAGAGAGAGAGAGAGAGAGAGAGAGAGAGAGAGAATACGTATCTACTTTAGTTTTTTAGTTTTTATTTTTTATTTTTTTAATAGATGGTGTAGTTAACTAGAGTTAGTTAGGTTAAGTTTACTTAAGTAATCATGTGCAATGCACATGTCATTTTTTACACATGTCAATTTATTAGAATAGTTTGTAGCCTTAGGCTACAAATGGTTTTGTAGCTAAACTTTGTCCAATAAAATTTGTAGGTGTATACTTTTAAACCCGTCCAAAAAAAGAAATAGTATGCTAAAGTCTCCAACGATCAAGATAGGGTCGACACTTGGAGTCCAGAATATTGTGGCCTGTATCTCCCACCATCATTTTTGGTAATATTACTAAATGTGTACTGTACCTCTTTTCTTTTCCTTTTTTGTTAGAACTAATGGACAAAGTAGCCACTAGTTAGGGAGGGAGGGAGGCTAGACCGAAGAACAGACCCAAATTTTTATTCTTTTTTTGTCAAGTCTAGTGGAAAATGCTGCAAGTCACCTGTCACCGAGGAGGGTGGAGAAATTTTCTCAATTCAAATCGATTTCAAGTAATGAAACTTATTGTGTAGTGTCTTGGAAAGGTAAATTTGAAGACATGGAGAGAATTGAGTAATGATACTGAGCCACATGAATATTATCTTTTGACTGTAACACATGCATAATTAGTCCATTGGAGCATACTATTGTCACCAAAATTTTCACAATAAAATTATATATGTATAAGTTCACATCCAAATTATATCATCTCAAATATTATATAATAAAAATTGTGTCTTACAAGCTGGAATTTCACCATCTCCTTCTTTTATTAAGTTTTTAATTTATTTCTCCTTACTTTTGCAAAAAACACGACCGTAGGGAGTTAAAATGAGTCAAAAAATGGTTACTTAATTGACGATTCTTTACTTTTGCTTTGAGGGTTTTATATTTGGAGTCACCATTTGATTATTTTATAATAAAATCACAAATTTTAAAATTAAAAAAAAAATACATTTTTACTTGAATGAACTTCTAGAATACATTGTCTTTCTTGAAAATTCATTAAAAAAAAAAATTACATGCCCTTTTTTCCTAGTTACAATCAAAAAATAAATACAACACTTTTACTCCTAGTTACATTCTAAAAATAGAAATTGACATAAATAGGTCACTAATTTAGACTCCAAATCAAAGTTTGAAGGATAAATAAAAAGATTAGAATGTATTAGACACCCATCTAGCCGACCCAAAAGTTGATCTTTTAGGAATCACTGATCATATCATTTTATGATCAAGTAATTCATTTCATATTACAAACATATAAATTCATCAAATTATTGTTAAAGAAAACATAACATTTACAAGCCATTAGTCCAAGAATCATGTTCATCTAGTTTGCATAATAATCTAAAAAATTCTTTTCATACAAAGATCATGGATATTCACATTGCAATTTGATTCATGCATGTTCATTTTTGGATGTCAACTTATTATTATCATGTCACATCCATTACCTAAGAGCATGCTCATTCTAGCTAACAATTTAGCCAATGTCATCAAAAGAAAACACATTACTTGCAAAAATTAAATAGTGTAGATTTTTTTTTAAGGGTTAGAACATTATGCGTGCGTTTGGGAGAGGATGTTTGTGTGTTTTGCGTTTGGGAGAGGCACTGTTCATGGACCAGCCATGAAGTGAAAAACGCAATAAGTTTTCAGCAACAGTGTTTTGCCATTTTAAAATTATTTTGTTATAGTGTTTTCAGCAATAAGTTTTCAGTTTTCAGCAAAATAAGTGATATCTAAACAGATCTTTGTTGACGAAAATTGTTAACCAATATTTAATAATAGTTGTCAACTTATGTTTAACAAACATTTTCAAATTATATTTAACAAATATTGTCAAATTATGTTTAACAAGAATTGTTAAATTAGTCAAATTCGTCAAACATAATTTCACCCATAGGCCTTTTGGCATATGAGTTTTATTGATGTGAGTAGTGCTCATTCAAGATAATGTATCTTTTAATTACAATCCCTTGTTTTAAGGGAAGACTTTTTAATTCCAGCCATGTCATCTTTGTACATAAGTTTATTTATTTTTATGTTTAAGAAAATATGTGTTTTTATTTATTTGTGGCTGCATCTAATAATTTATTTAGGTTGCCTACGTACCCTTGGCCAGGATCAAGCCAATTCATAGTTCTTAATTTGAGGTTTTAGATTCAAAATCCTCAAATTGTTTTTGCCCAATTTAAATGATGGACATTTAAGTCAAATATTTTGTATTTAATTAAGCATCGGTGGGTTCCAGTTAACTCAACTAGTAAGATTTCTAAAAGTTGAATAAGAAATCTGGGGTTCAATCCCCGCCTACACCAAAAACTAATTGGTATCTTAGTCTAATGATAAAAAGTTATCATTAAGAGCAGACGTCATTGGTTGAAACTCTCTAAAAAAAAAATTAAGCATCGACTTAATTTTGCTTTTGAGTGAGATAATTGGTTTTAATCTCAAGGATAAGTCAAAGACCATGTTTTTATAGAAATTGAATCAAGGATTCTCTTTTTGAGAAGTTGAAGTTCCAAGCAATTTTCCCTTTCTTTCATTTGCTTCTTTGTAGGAATTTTGATGATATTTTGATTGAGGTTTCCAAATTTAATTAAAGGAAATAAAACTCCTTTGAAGCAATTTTATTTTTTATGAACATTGAGAATTAGAAAATTTCCTTAAATCAATTTTTATGGTCATATATTTTGAGAATTATTAATCCCAATCTTGATTAAGAGATTACAAATTCCAAAGAATTAGTCATATAGGAATTTGAAGGAATTAGAATCCCCACTTAAGATAATTTTGAGAGTCAAGGACTCCAATTAATTTGGTAGAGTCAAGGACTCCATTAATGGGATAGAGTCGAGGACTCCATTAATTTAGTAGAGTCGAGGACTCCATTGATGGGGTAGAGTCAAGGACTCTATTAATTTAGTAGAGTTAAGGACTCCATTAGTTTAGTAGAGTCAAGGACTCCAATTAATTTGGTAAAATCAAGGACTGCATTGATGGATAAAGTTAGAAACTCCATTTATTTAGTAAAGTCAATGACTCTATTAGTTTGGTAAAGTCAAGTACTCCATTAATGGGGTAGAGTCAAAGACTCCATTAATTTAGTAGAGTCAAGGACACCATTAGTTTAGTAGAGTCAAGGACTTCATTAATGGGGTAGAGTCAATGACTCCATTGATGAGGTAGAGTCAAGGACTTCAATTAATTTGGTAGAGTCAAGGACTCCATTAGTTTAATAAAGTCGAGGACTCCATTAATGGGATAGAGTCAAAGACTCCATTGATGGGGTAGAGTCAAGAATTCCAGTTAATTTGGTAAAGTCAAAGACTCCATTGATGGGGTAGAGTCAAGGACTTCATTAATAGGGTAAAGTCAAGAACTCCAATTAAAAAGAACATTACACCACAACTTGAGAGAATTTTTATTTGGTAATGTACAAATAGGATTTACGAGACAAGGACTCGTATCTAGAGTTTCATGCATGGAGTTAGGAACTCCACATGAAACCTGATCCTATTTGCATTACCAAGCAAAAATTCAGATTTGAGAATGAGGAAGAGAGAGATTTAGAGAAGAAAATGACTAATGAAATCCCATATGCAAACTTATGCTGCGTATTCCTCCTTTGCTTGCTGTTACTCTCTTTGTCCATGCCTCTCTTTTTTTTCTTCTCTCTGTCTTTGCTGTGTGTGTGTACTTGCTCTCTTTTTGTGTATCTAGCTTCCTTTTTTTTTTTTTTTTTTGTGTGCGTGACTCTCTCTGTTTATAGAGAATTCCAAAGAAACTGTCCCCTTATTTTCCTCTCAACTGATCAACTCATGGAGCAGTTTGCGTCAGTTTTTCTCTCCACAACTCCTAATTTTGTGTTCAACCATGTCCCTTTATTTCAACTTTTCAGGTAGTTGGCAAGAAAGTATACCATGTAATACCAATTCAGCATATGTTTTGGTGTTTCTTACCCAATAAATGAGTGACACATGTTTCAAAAAATCACATCAAACTACTCTAATAAATTAATCACAATCTCCTATACTATTGGAAAGATAAATTAATCATTTATTGGAGTAATATGATGTATTTTTTAAACAGGTGTCACTCATTTATTGAATAAAAAATACCAAAAAGATACTAAATTGGTATTATCGAAATATAATATACTTTCTCGGTAGTTGGCAGCTACTCCACTTCTTTTGAGGTATAGGGTTTTATAGGTATTTTGTTTTAATTTTTTTTTTCTTTTGGACTCATGTGATGTCAATTCCCTTATTTTTAGGTGTTGTGTTGCAAGTGCACCTAACCATTTCCCTTTTCGCGTTGCTTTCCTTCCATTTTTGATTTTTTTTTTTTTGGATCTGTTTTGTTTGAATAAGGCAAGCCTGCCATCTTTGATTGTGGTGACACGTGTGGCCACGAGATATTATATTTAACCACATGTCTCACCCTTCAACATCTTATCATTTTTTTTAAGTGGCCTATATTTTA
>NW_027069532.1:1425808-1431177 GCF_002906115.3 Quercus suber | reverse complement strand
TATATACTTTTGACCCCTATAAACTTATTCAAACTTTAATTATTACTAGCAGTATGCACTTACGTGTGTGTTAAAAGGCTTTTTTATTTTTTGAAAAATGGTTAATTTAGAGCATTTATTATACTTTGGAATTAATATATTTTTCAATAAAAATAAAATAAAATATAATATAAAATAAAATAAAATAAATAAAACCTAGGGGTGTGATGAGTATTATGCGTTAACAGGTGAAATAATTTTTCATCAAATCCCTAGGTTTTTTTTGTGACTGGAAAATGTAGTAATTCCAAAGTTAATAAATACTCTAAATTAACTCTTACCTAAAAAATAAGAGCCTCTGAGCATGTGCGTGAGCGCTTGCTCAGAGGCTAGTACTTAGATAAGTGAGATATGTTGGTGGATAATTGAATATTCTTTTAACTACATTGAATAATCTCATTAAAATAAAAATAAAAAATAAAAATTACATGAGATGATGGGATAAGGATAATAATTAAAATATATATATATATATATGGGATAAGGATAAGGATTTTTTCTCATTAAAAAAAAAAAGTAAGGTTTAAAAAAAAATCCAACTTAACATGAAAGAGAGGGAAAAAAAAGATCTTGCAAAAGAGATTTTTATTTTTTATTTTTTTATGATGCGATAATGATAATAATTTAAAATGTTGTGAAAATGTTATGGATATATCATTTCTCTTTTTTTAAAGGTCAACACCTTCCATTAATCATAATTCAGGGTTACTACATTTTTCGAATCACAAAAATACGTAGACATGTGATAAGATTTATGTGACTTAAATAATTTTTTCGTATATAAATCTTATCATGTCTCATTTTGCTTATTTGAAATTGGGTATTGTACATTTTAAAGTATCAACATTTCTGTCAAAGTAACAACCTAAAAATTTTCATAAATTATTCCATCAAAAGACCCATCAATCCCAATTGGAAGCATATATTTCTTATGTAAAGCTTACCCATCTAAAAAAGGCCAACACTACAAAAGAGAAAAAACCACGACTACAATATACAGATCACATAAATGAATACAAATTTTTGGTACAATATCTTGTGTTCCACTTTATAATCTACCAATCATTACGTTCTTTGTGTTTGATTTTTTTTTTTTTTTTTCCATTTTAAACTTGACATATCTATCTTCTAGAGCAACTCACTCTCTACCTAAATTAAAACATTAGCATTCCATGCCTCAAAATCTTTATAGTCGAACCTGCATCAAATTTTATATTTTTTGGCACTCCCACCTCCATCTACATTGAATCTCCCTCACCACCATAATACTGGGGAAAAAGAACCACAATAGGATTACCAAATCAGAAAATATATAATAAAACATTACTTAAGTGGAAAAATAAATCAGATATAGGATTAGGCTAGTGAATTTGTTGAAATAAATAAATTCATTAAAACTTACACACCTGGTAAATTCTTTTGTGGACGCCCATCATAGGTAAGTCAATTCCTACAAATCATATATAGCCTTAGGTAAAGGATCCTTACACCACAAATTAATATGACTACAGTAAATTAGTAATAATATAGAAGATTTTAAAATGTTTTCTCAAGACACAAACTCTGTGCCAAGTATCAATTCAACGCAATTTGGGTATATGCCTTTGGCCATTGAAGTCCCAAAATAATTGGAAATATAAATAATATAAATGAAAATTACATCAAATCACAATCAAAATTTAGTATATACGAAAATGTTTAATGCCTTAGACTTTAGTTTCAAAATAGATTATTGTTAGGTCTATAGATGAAGATGGTTTCAACATCATTTATTTCATTTTGTTTTTGAAAAAGAAAAAGAAAAAGAAAAAGAAAAAGAAAAAACATTTTATAATACATACTTCCAAATCTAAAATTACATTCAATTGGCAGTGGTACTAACTACTAATAACAAAGCACAAATTTCTATATCTGATTTAATGCTCACCCATTAAAATAAAATATAAATAAATAAACAAAGAAGAAGAAAGAAAGATTGATGCTCACCCATTGAAGAAGAACCAATTGATGCCTACCGGTGATTAATCTAGTCAAATGTTCTAAACATGAACAGTTTGATTTTTATAGCAGTATCTATCCGCTCAATCAAAAAAAATTAATTAATTAAAAAGTAAAATGTGGAATGAAGACAAAAAAACGAAGAAGTCATCAATCTTTCAAGAGAAATTGGCATTAGATACAGGTATTTCAGCCTTTGATGTATCCATTCTTGAACAACTTTTAATTGCTACACTTAGTACCGGGCTTTCATTCCAGTCAACAATGTTTGCTCCATTTCTTGGGTTTTGTTTTGATTTGGTTCGATCAAAACAATCACAAAATATGTGGTAATACTAATAGAGGCCAGGTAATAACTTAAAATTTAAGCATATCTTCAAATTTCCTCAGCCAATAGCGCACATAGTTCAGACTCTCAGTGGCCATCGAATGAGGAGAAGAAGGAATAAAGATTGCAGAATAGGGGAGTGATGAATAAAGAAAAAAGAAAAGTTTTTGTGAAAGACCCAAACTGAAGATGATTCTGATAGGGGAAAAAACTGAAAGGCAAGTGGCAAGTAATTTGAGAACGTGTATTAGGCAGTTGTGAATATAGGAGTAGATAGGTTCCAAAAAAAAAAAAAACAAAGGGAAAAAAAAAAAAACCGGGCGTAATTTTTTATTTTTATTTTTAAAGAAAACTGTTTGTCAGTGAACTGTTTTTCATTTATTTTAAATCTAGCTAAATTTTAGAATTTTTTTAATTAGAAATTTTAGCTATCTAATGGGAGTGTGTTCCTATCTCGTAAATAGTGTTTTATTTTACGTGAAAGTTAAAGAAGCATTTTTATTAAGTTTTGTCCATACTTAAGATTACGCTGTAGGGGTATTTCGGAACAAAAAAAAAATCTGGTCCAAACAAAGGCAACCCCTTAAATAGTAGTATAGACTAGCTTTTGAGCACGCACGTAAGTGCGTGCTTAGAGGCTCTTCTATTTTTTGGGTAAAAATTAATAATTTGTATTTATTATAATTTGAAACTAACAAAAGAGTAATCTTATTTTATAGGGAGTTAGTTAGTAGAAGTAGAAATTTAAATCAACGTAAAAGTAGGAGTTTATTAAAAGTATGAAGACATTTCAACATAGAAGTAAGAATTTATTATTTTTGTCAATTTACTATTTTAACCCCATTTTTAAGTTTTAGGTAGGAGTATTTTTTTACAGTAAAAAAAATAATAACTAACTTTGTTTTGCCAATTTACTATTTTAACCCCATTTTTAAGTTGTTGGTTAATTAATTTAGGGGTTTTTTGACGGGAAAAAAAAAAAAACAATAACTAACTTTCTAAATTCTCTTAATATATACAGGTTACTATTTTTTGATAAATTTTGCTTCGCAATTTTTAAGTAACCACTTTTTTATGTTGAAAATTTCATATTTCAACAACCTTATATGTGCATGCACTAGCTCATGAAAGGAATATGATAACGGATCTAAACTCCACTCGAGACGGTGCTACTCCTCCCTACCTTTCTTGTCAATCCATGGACTATTTTTCTTTACCTCCAAATAAGGAAGTTGTACTACCTTCATTGTCTCATATATTGGTTTGGTGAAATTTCATATTTATCCTCCAAGATAATAAGATAAGAGTGGAAAACAGAAAACCAATCAAAGCATTTGAAATTTGAGAATTTAAAGGTTGAAGAAGTACCAATCTTTTTTCTTTTTGAGAAACAAAGAAGTACCAATCTAAGAGCTCTTTTTCCTAATCAACACTTTGACTTCCAATGCCACTTTTCATTTTT
Organism: Quercus suber; assembly: GCF_002906115.3. Classification (NCBI taxonomy): domain Eukaryota; kingdom Viridiplantae; phylum Streptophyta; class Magnoliopsida; order Fagales; family Fagaceae; genus Quercus; species Quercus suber. Next base: position 1,427,350 of record NW_027069532.1, on the reverse strand, counting down.
ATCTGATTTTGCTTCAATTTGTGTAAAGCTCTTTCCTAGAGACTTAAATCTCGGCTCTTACCCTCCATACTTCACAAGCACTTATACTTGCAATTAATTATCCATTTTTACCAGATAATTAACTAAATATTCAAAGATGGCCATTATATATTAGAATTATCCTATGCACACCTATACATTTTAGCTTGAACCAATGAGGTTTTAGTACATAATTAATTAAAATTAATTCTTTTTGAGAACCATACTTAATTAATTATTCACAACCACATGTTTTTAACTCCAATTTCAAGCATGTCTCTTGTACGCTTAAACTTGATGTGGCTTGATCTTTCAATCCGATGGTCTGATTTTCATATGCAATGTGTTATTTTAAAAATTAGGAATTTCAATGATGTTTGAACTTAATTATTTACTCATCTTAACATTCTTTCCATAATCTCTAAAAAATCTTTTATACCATGTGTGACTGATAGTTTCGTACCTATTCAACTCATTTATGTCCTTTTTAAAAAAAAAATTTATATATAAATGTAATGGTCGAGGCTAAACACGTGAAATTCTCTCGTTCTAAAAATAGTACTGTGGGGCCCGTGGGCCTGATAGCCTCGGCCCATCGGGTAGTAGGCCCAAGGCCCATGCCGAGGAACACTGACTATTCAGGGCTAAAGTGGGGAAAACCTCTTTTCCCAATCCACGTCGAAGACCTCCTCATCCTCGGCCTAACAAGGGTGACTTTCGGGAAAGACCAGGCTCAAAGTAAGCTGTCACCCTCGCATTTAATGCATTCACCTAACCCCCCTGGCCGCATTAATGGGGATATAACCCCTTGGCAGGGCAACGTTGATCAGAGTGAACCACTCGAGTACTGATAAGGCCTCTGATGGGACGGGCGGCCAGAAGAAAGGCAAATGAATGATCAACAGATGGAATAAGGAGATAGGAAGATGAAGACTATATAAGGAAAGCAAGTAAAGTAAAAAAGGAGGAGGAAAAAAAGAGAAGAAAAAGGCTTCCTCGGCCCATGGCCGAGGAGCAACCTCCCAGTTGTATAGAAACTCTAAGTATCTTTTTATAAATGAAAGTTCATGCTTGATGAACGACGGCCAGCACCTAAACCTTTAACCCACTCTCTATAAATTTATTGTTTGGGCTTGTTGGGCTGAAAACCCATCCAAACTCAGGGTCAATCTAAACTGAGTCCCTACAATTGGTGCCGTCTGTGGGAAGGATTAGGATGCTGGCCGGCGCACCAGGCGAGTGTTCTAAGTATTCGTTTTATAGTAGGTTGAAAAAAAAATATAGAAGATTTGACAGTAGAAAAAAAAAAGAAAGATCTTGATATTATTATTTCATGAATAGAAAAAGTACAAGTTACAATCAGAGGCTCAGGCAGGTGTGTTTCACATACAAATTTACAAGCTAATCCTACCAGCTATTTCTACAATCAGAGGCCCAGGTGGAGCCGCCCTAAGAGAAAACTAACCGGTGGGAAGTGTCAAGCCGTCCCTTTATTGGTATAAAGAGAATGGGAGAGCTTGACAA
>NW_027069532.1:1332627-1423006 GCF_002906115.3 Quercus suber | reverse complement strand
TCTCCTAGATCACCAGAGGGATCCTCGGACTGATCAGCTAGGTTGAACACACTATATTCGTCCTCAGAAGAACTCAGTTCAACCACCTCCCTTGCCTTCTAGATAGTCCTTCCTCGGCCACGCGTAGCTGCCTGGGATTGAGAAGGACCTGCTAGCGGAATGCCTTCAGTATATAAGACCCTCAGTAAATGCAAAAACCGTCTTCCACCAGGTGATCTGCGTAAGCCGAGGGTCACGAGCTCTAATTTACGTGCTTCGGGACTGGGAATGATTTCTGAGCTGGGTCGCATCCGAGGATGTGATGAGCAGCTCTGACCTGGTTATTGGTTCGTTTAGAAAAGGTCCGACCTAAGAACGGTCTCCAAATCTGCTTTGTTAACCAGATGGAAATGACGTGCAAAGGCGTGCGGATCTGTGCAAGAAAAGTGAAACTCCTATGGTTAGTCAACCAAATCGAATATACAGTTATAAAACTTGAAAATACTGAAACCTAAATTGTCTCCTACTTCGGATGTCCTACCTGGCTCCCCCCTACTGTTGGGCAATGAAAGTCGTTGTACCACTCTCCGACACTATAAGAAAATCTTGAGTCAACCCCCTGTTGGAATCAGGAAGACACTGGATGAGACGAATCCTATCGTCCCTTGTCTTCATATAATACGTCTTACCCCTCAGGTGATGAAGGTTATAGCACCAGTTCACATCGTGGTGAGTTAGTCTCAGCCCCATTTTCTCATTCAAGATATCTACTACCCTAATATCCGAAACACATTTGCGGCACACTGGGTTAGAGACAGGCGGAAATGCCTAAGATAATTGAGGGTCACCGGCCTCATAGGGATTCTCATCCCTCCTTCTACAAAAGCGAATATTGGGATCACAACTTCACCCTCTCTCCTCTTAAGGTACCACTCCCTTCTTCACAGTACTTCAAACTCACATTATTGGGTATTCCATAGTCGACGATGAATTTGTTCATCATCTCGTCGGACTCAACCAACTTCTTAAACTTACCCATTCCCCAAAGATGACTAAAAGTTCTAAAAGAAGAAAAGGAAGAGTAAAATCAAGGAAATTTGGGGTCGCTAGAAAAAGAAGACTTACAGAAGTATGACGATTCTCTTCAGGAAGAGTGCAAGTTGAACTAGACTTAGGTCATACGCATCAATGGTTGTAAGAGCGAAAATGATGAAACCAGGCGGTTCAAAACAGGTACTTATACTCCCCCTTAGGTTCCCCAAATGTAACCGCTTGTTCATAAAAGCAAGAGATCATACCGTTGAAAGTGGGAAACGTGGTGCCGTAAAAATTTAATGTGGGCACCCATTGAGTCTTGAAACGCTAAAAACGCGCATCGGGCAGTCAAAAAGCCGCCAGCATTAACACGAACCGAAGTGGGGCGACTCGTCTAGAGAGCCCGCAGGTATCAAAACCCTCCTCCCCGTCCGAGGGAACGTGCAGCAGGGTTTTGAGGGGCTATTGTGGGCCCGTGGCCTGATAGCCTCGGCCCATCGGTAGTAGGCCCAAGGCCCATGCCGAGGAACACTGACTATTCAGGGCTAAAGTGGGGAAAACCTCTTTTCCCAATCCACGCGAAGACCTCCTCATCCTCGGCCTACAAGGGTGACTTTCGGGAAAGACCAAGCTCAAAGCAAGCTTCACCCTCGCATTTAATGCATTCACCTAACCCCCCTGGCCGCATTAATGGGGATATAACCCTTGGCAGGGCAACGTTGATCAGAGTGAACCACTCGAGTACTGATAAGGCCTCTGATGGGACGGCGGCCAGAAGAAGGCAAATGAATGATCAACAGATGGAATAAAGAGATAGGAAGATGAAGACTATATAAGGAAAGCAAGTAAAATAAAAAGGAGGAGGAAAAAAGAGAAGAAAAAGGCTTCCTCGGCCCATGGCCGAGGAGCAACCTCCCAGTTGTATAGAAACTCTAAGTATCTTTTTATAAATGAAAGTTCATCTTGATGAACGACGGCCAGCGCCTAAACCTTTAACCCACTCTCTATAAATTTATTGTTTGGGCTTGTTGGGCTGAAAACCCATCCAAACTCAGGGTCAATCCAAACTGAGTCCCTACAAGTACCACTTACTTAAACATGCAAGATAAATGATAAAGAGGGTGGAGATAACGTGCAAGATAAAAATAGTAAGTATATCCATTTCTTAATAATATAAGGATAGAAAAACAAACTTTAATGAAACTTTAGGGATGAGAAAAATATTTTTAGGCAAAAATGCAATTTACACCTTATAAATTCAGTGAATTGTTATTTTAGTCCACTAAATTTAAAATTGACATTTTAGTCCGTCAACTTTGACAACACTCTTGTTTTATTCCTTTCATGTCCATTACCATTTGAAAACACATTAACTCTCTCAAAACAATGTTGTTTTTAAATCATTTTTTATGCTTCAAATGTGAAAAATATCATTTTAGGAGAGAAAGCATCAATAAAAGAATGACTAAAGTAAAAGCGCTGTCAAAGTTAAAAAACTAAAATGACAAAATTTAAATTTATTAAACTAAAATGAAAATTCTCCAAACCTATAAGATGTATTTTATTTTTACCATATTTTTTTTATATAAAAAAGCTAAAATACAAACTGCAACTTTTAAGTTTGACTAAAAAATTCATTTCAATCCTTCAAAGTTACTTTTGTTCAATTTAATAATCCTGGAAAATCAGTGGGTTAAAAATCTTCGGGCTTCGACAATCTTGAAGGTTAAGTCCTAAACTTGTTCTAGGGTCCTCCAATGGTGAAGTCAGTGGGCTGGAATGGAGAAAAATATTTCTAAGTCTTTCTTCTTTTTCTGTTTAAAAAAAAAAAATCTGAACCCCTTACCTCTACGCAGAGAAGCGTTTATATAGTGCACATGGAACGGTTACTTGCTCTAATAACCGTTCCTATTGTCGAGGAATTCATCAAAGTCGGAGGTAACTTCCATAACTTCCATGGAAGTTACTTTATCTGGACCGGTGCTTTATCACGAATAATGGAGGTTTCGGTTCATAGATAAGATCCAAGTTTAAGTTCAAAATATTTGCCTCGTTCGTCCTTAATTAAGGACGGACGAGCCTTGGCACAAACTATGTTTGCCTCGTCCGTCATTTGGGACGGACGAGGCCTCGTCCGTCCTCAATTTATGACAGACGAGGCTTGATGGGTACGGACGAGGCCATTTTGTTGCGCCCTTCCTTTGTTCCCTCGTCCGTCCTCAATTTATGACAGACGAGGCTTGATGGGTACGGACGAGGCCATTTTGTTGCGCCCTTCCTTTGTTCTTTTTTCAAGGACGAACCATATGGACGATTTTGAAGGTTGCATTTTACAATATCATCACAATTAAATCTTCTAAGTTTCAAATTTATTCAATTCAAGCCATTCGTCCAATTTCATTAAAAAAATTTCATTAAAAAATATTTTTCTCACATGAGAAAAATTAATAAAAACATTTTTTTTTTATGTAAGAATTTGTTTTTTCATTAGCTAATTGCATATTTAATAGCAATTCTTTAACAAAATTGGATTAAAAGCCTGAATTAAATAAATATGAAACTTTAGAGAATCAATTGAATAAAATAAAATTAGAAGATTGAAATGAATTTTAGTCAAATTTAGAATGTACAATTTACATTTTAGCCCAAAAAAATTATACTAAGAAACAAAGATCAACCTTAGACCAAATTCTAATGATAAAAAAATGTGAGCCCAAAAACAAAAACGGACCAAATGATTTGATTGGGCCTTTGGGCTAGACTTCAATATATGTTCTACATAGATCTCATACCCAGCCCAATTCTTAATAAAAAAGTTAATTAAAAAAACAACAAAAACAAAAACAAAAAACTAGGGTTAAGTCTAACGTACGCCGCTGAGGGGTCTCTTTTTATTGGTTCGTGCCAGCCGTTCATTTACCCACAAATCACGGGTTTCCCAAAAGAACCCGTTTTTAGATCCAACGGCTGAAAATCACTTGTGGGCACTGGATAACCTGGTGAGCCCATACGGCGCACGATAGCTATTCCTCCCTTGAAAACAGTTCTTCGTTCTCCCTAGTATGCGCCTTACTCCTCCCCGCCAGTTTCCAACACTCTCTCATTGGTTTTTTGACAGTTAAAAATACAGTTATTCAGCTGCTCAGATCAAACCCAGGTGTGCATAACTGTATCTATCAATAATTTTGATTTTTTTTTTTTTTTTTTTTTAAGTAGGAAATGTACTCATTCTTCATGTTTGTGTGTGCGTGTGGATGCGTGTTTTTTCTAAATACAGTTTTTCAGGTGCTGAGATCAAATCCAGCTGAGTATGACTGTCTCTTAAAGAAAGTACATTTTTTTTTGGATTTTTTTTTTTTTGTTGTTGTTGGGGATGAATTTTTACTTGGAAATGTAGCTCATTTTTCATGTTTGTGACTCTTATTTTTGAAAATTTTGGTGGGTTTTTTTAAAAGGGTAAAATTTATGGGGATTGGTGATATGATATTGGAATTTGGATCTTGTTGGAGGTTGGAATTGGATGGATCATAATTGTGAGACGAAATGAATTTGTGGGGTTTGATTTATTTTGTGAGAGACCCATATGAGATTGGGATTTAAATGAGATGGAGATCCAAAGCTGCATTCTTTGATACAGTTTTTGTTAATGTAAAGTTCAGTGGGTTCTGTTTTCAGCTGTGTTTGATTGTGTATTTTGATCCTAAATCATATTTGAACATTGGGTCTTTCTTTGTTCTTTTTTCTGTTTGGGAAATCAAATGTTGGACATGATTGGTTAGGAAGTAATTATGGGACCTGTGTTTTTGAGGAATAGTTGAACATTGGGGCATATCTTATGAAAGCTTGTCTTCCTCTATGTCCCTTGTGAGATGCATTAAAAGCATACTCTTGTTGTCCTATTGAAGTAAAAGTTTCACTTGTCAAGGGAGTAGCGCACACTTTTTAAGGAAACATATAATAAGCTCATTAACGTTGCTGCTACCTTCTTGTCTTTAGCTTGTGTACTGAAACAACACAATTCATTGCTGCCACCAAAGTGTGTGAAAATTGGAATTTGTGCTTAAAAAAAAAAGATTGAAGAGCTTTCTTGATCAATTTCTGATACCAAAGAATGTTAGGACGTATACAAGAAATTTAAGTGGCAGGCGACTCTGAGTTGTTTTTCTTTTTGCATATCATATTATTAAGCTGCATTTTTTTTTTTTTTTTTGGGGTTAAGCTGTTATGTTTGTCCTCACAGGTGCTTAATCCGAAAATTCAGTCATCTGTAGAGGAAAGAATGTCAGAAGGGACAAGTATAGTGATGGAATCTTCTGAAAATGGCACAGATTTGTCTCAAGATGATATTGGCACCATAGAGGAAACACCCGACAATACAATTTTGTCACGACAGACTTCTGTGAACCTTGTTCCATTTATAGGCCAAAGATTTGTTTCTCAAGAAGCCGCTTATGAATTTTATTGCAGTTTTGCAAAGCAATGTGGCTTTTCAATCAGACGTCATCGAACTCGTGGCAAGGATGGGGTCGGTCGGGGAGTTACGAGAAGGGATTTCACTTGCCATCGTGGTGGATATCCACAGTTGAAACCGTCTGAAGATGGAAAGATGCAGAGAAATCGCAAATCATCACGCTGTGGTTGTCAAGCATATTTACGCATTGTTAAGCGGGCAGACTTTGACCTCCCTGAATGGCGTGTTACAGGATTTAGCAATATCCACAACCATGAACTTCTAAAACCACAGCAAGTTCGTCTCCTTCCTGCCTATTGTACAATATCTCCAGATGACAAAAGTCGGATTTGCATGTTTGCAAAAGCTGGAATGTCGGTGCGGCAAATGTTAAGATTGTTGGAGCTAGAGAAAGGTGTTAAGTTGGGCTGTCTACCATTTACAGAAATAGATGTGAGAAATCTTTTACAATCTTTTAGAAATGTTGATAGAGATAGTGATGCTATTGATCTTATTGCAATGTGCAAGAAACTGAAAGATGAAAATCCTAACTTCAAGTATGACTTCAAAATAGACTGCCATAACAGGCTGGAGCATATTGCATGGTCTTATGCTTCATCAGTTCAATTGTACGAGGCATTTGGAGATGCAGTGGTTTTTGACACAACACACCGTCTGGATGCCTATGATATGCTATTAGGCATTTGGCTTGGAGTGGACAATCATGGAATGACATGTTTTTTCGGTTGTGTGCTTCTACAGGATGAAAATATGCACTCTTTTTCCTGGACACTGAAGGTAAGAAGTTTATGGACATACATATGAAGAAACTGAGGACCATCATCTTTTCCTGCTCTATTTCCTCATTTTGCACGTAAGCCCTAAGTATTAATGTTTGACAAAGGGCTAACTTTAGAATGGGCCATAAAATAGACATTTAATGTACTTGGCCTTTATCTTCCAAATAGATTTAAACTTAATGCTGGCTTTTGAATGGGCAAAATACAAAATTAGAAGACATAAGAAAAAGATTTATGCTTGGTTTTTCCTTAGGAGTGTGTCTGATCTCATGCTTTTTTGATATATTACTTTGCAGCTTCTGTGGTATAATGAAGTTGTATTTGATTCCCCGCTCCCCCCCCCCCCCACCAAAAAAAAAAAAAAGATTTCCACCATGTTATCTTATAAGATTCTTGGTTATATTGAACTTGTTTTTGCTAAGCTTAGTTCATGTCTGGAATGCAGACGTTTTTGGGCTTCATGAAAGGAAAGGCCCCACAGACAATATTAACTGACCATAACATGTGGTTGAAAGATGCTATTGCTATTGAAATGCCTGAAACCAAACATGCCTTTTGCATTTGGCACATCATTGCAAAGTTCTCAGATTGGTTTTCTATACTGCTTGGATCACATTACGATGATTGGAAAGATGAGTTTCATCGGCTCTATAATATGGAATTTGTGGAAGACTTTGAAGGGGGATGGAGGGAAATGGTGAATAAATATGGATTTCATGCAAATAAGCATATTATCAGCTTATATGCATTACGATCATTTTGGGCTTTGTCATTCTTGCGTCGGTACTTCTTTGCAGGAATGATGGGTACATGTCAGTTAGAGTCAATTAATGCTTTCATCCAACGGTTTATGAGTGCACAGTCTCAACTGGATCATTTTGTAGAGCAAGTGGGTAACGTTTATTTCATTTTCTTCCATTCTTTAATTATTTAATAAGCCTAGCTCATTAAACTTTTTTTCCCCACCTCAGGTAGCTGATATTGTTGATTTCAATGACCGGGTTGGAGCAAAGCAAAAGATGCAACGGAAATTGCAGAAAGTCAGCCTGAAGACAGGTTCACCAATTGAATCTCATGCTGCCACTCTTCTTACTCCCTATGCCTTTAGTAAACTCCAAGAGGAGCTTGTGTTGGCTCCGCAGTATGCGTCTCTTCTGGTTGATGAAGGTTGTTTCCAGGTTAGACACCATACCCAGATAGATGGAGGGTGCAACGTGATATGGATTCCTTGTCAAGAGCACATCAGCTGTAGCTGCCATCAGTTTGAGTTTTCAGGCATACTCTGTAGACATGTCCTACGTGTCCTGTCAACTAATAACTGCTTTCACATTCCAGATCGATATCTACCTACCCGTTGGCGTAGTGTCAATTCATCTTGCTCCAACCCCTTCCGGACTGCAACTACAAGGGAGCATTCTGAGAGGATTCAGTTATTAGAGTCCATGGCTTCAACACTTGTAACAGAATCAATTGAAACGGAGGAAAGGCTTGATGTTGCTTGTGAGCAAATGGCCATGGTGTTATCACGTATTAAAGATCTTTCTAGGTCAACACATTGCATGAATGAAATTGCGTATAATTGCCCATCTGACTCGTTGATTCTACCAGAAGTGGAAGATGCTGATGGAATTGTTCAGAGTTTTACAATTGGGAATCCTCATGATAATATCACTTTGGGAAAGCTTAAAGAGAGAAGGCCAAGAGAGGGGATTGATACCATTAGAAAGCGGAGGCATTGTACGGGGCCTTGCTGTGGGCATTTTGGACACGATGGATCAGCCTGTTCATTAATGGGAGATGATGATTTGCATGGAGATGCACTAGGGTATTTGTAGTTCAACAAGCTGGAACTGGTACTAGATGTACAAAGCAATAGTATCACCTTTGTAAACGTCCATTACCTTTCGTTTTTCCTTTTTTTGAAGAATCAGAAAATTACATTAATGCAAACACCATATGTTACAGCACTCTCAGCAAGAAGCTGTTTACCCTGCCAGTACAACCCTTACATAATAGAACTATCAAGCACAAAGAGATGTGCTAGCATTCAGTAAGACATGCTCATTTACCAACAGATTACAACTACTTAGCAAAAAAATATTACAACTAATTTTGAACAGATGTCCAAAACCTTTGCATGGTGTTTTTTTTTTTAGTCTTTTTCCTCTCACTCTCTCTCTCTCTCTCTCTCTCTCTCCATTCCAGATTCAATAATACTAAAAAAATTGTCACTCTTTACTAAAGATGTGAGCTATATTGTAATTGCATGTATAAACTCTTTAAGGTTTAGCTTAACATTCATGATACTGCGACTTCCACATTTACACTTGAATGAATAAAATATTGAAATGAAACATTTTTGCTTCTATTTTTGCAATCATGGCCTTCATGAACAAATTGAGTTTTTCTTGCAATCATCAGTTGACGCAATATTAGTTATTTCCATATTAAACTTTACTCTATGGAAAGTAATAGGTGTTACCTGTAATGTGTTTTCTCAGTATTTTGCTTTGCTTATGCTCTGTTGCACACAATTGCACTTTAACCATGCTTTGCTATAGGAATTGGGGACCCAGGACTCTGTAGTTCAGATTATTAGAGAAGACTAAAAATTTCCATTTGTTCTAATATTTTAATTGTTGTCATGTATAAGTTCAAATTACTGCAGATAGAATGGTTTTTTTTATATATTTTTTATCTAATCTGTGTCTATACTCTTTCTTGATAACATCTTCATGGCATTGCATCCCATATTTGCTCGAGTCCCAATTCCTTGTAAGTGCATTTGGTCGGGTTTTGTGTTGAATGGGACGGACATGGCAATTTACCTTGACACTAAATGGCAGAAATTGTTATACATGTATGAAATGGGAATATGATATATCAATACTTTACATGGCAATTTTCCATAACACTAAAGTTACAGCTCTTTTCTAAATCCTTACAAACTTCATGCTTTAATTGAGCTGTCAAATATGGTTCTGCCTGTTGTTTCTCTGACAAGTGTACAAAAATATATCTTTATTGAAGTTATACCTGCTTACATACATGTAAAATTTCTGCAATTCATTACTTCTTATACATCACAACAGTAAAGGACCAAACTTTTGCATTTTGTGGTCTTTGAGGACAAACACAGATTTTTATATTCAAAATGGTGCAAAAGCTATACCTTAGTCAACTGAATCTTCAGCCAAAGAAACTTTGCTTAGCCTGCTTGGCAGCGATTTAGCACTGCTGTTTGCAAATTTTCTTCTCCCAACACGATGATTCTGCGACCCAGAAAGTGCTCTCTGTGCCAATGCTTTCCCTAAATTGGTGTTGGTTGTGCCTTTTGTGTTAGGCTTTTTGTCTGATGTTTTTGCTTGGTTGCTGCTGGTGCAGGCATCAAGATCATTGGCATCGGCCTTTTCAGAAGCCATTTTTTACAAGTTGAAGAACTGCAACGAGGAAGGAACTCTTAGAAAAGGCTTTTATGGTAAAAGTGCGAGTTTTAATGGGGGGCAACCAAAAGAATATGTTAGAAGCAAGTGGGTGGAGAAGGAGTCATCTTTTTGTGTTTCAGAAAGAATCCCCAAAAAAATTCTTGCTCTTGGAATAAGTTTGTGCTGTCTTGTCTTTTAAGAAATCAAAGATGCATCCAAGAAACCATCCATCTTTCCTTAAGAGTTTCCAGAGAAGATTGCTATTCCCTTGTGCAGTGCAGTACGTTGTATTTGATTTGTGGAAAAGAGATCTTTATAGTTGTAATGCTACACTGTATCAGATTCAATTTCTGCGGTTTGCACTGGCATTCTGAAAAGACATATAGTGAAATATTTGATTTGGGGTGCATGAGGCAAGTCACGGTCAATGGTGCTATCTTTTATGGATTCCTGTAACACAAATCTTTAAAAGCATGATATAGCTCAACACCTGAACTAGACTCATGACAAAGATACTCTTACAGTTGCAGAACATGTTATTGAATGGCGAACTAAATAGAGACAGGCATGTTGTGCTTAAATACTGCATGCACAAATTTATCTGCAACGTGTCAACGTTTCTGCTTGCTTTTTTTGCTATTTAATTACTTTTTATGTGAATTTTCTACTTCCAGATCAGAAAAGTTTGTCTGATTTAGGCCTTTACCTCTTAAAGGACAAGTAGAATATCATTTGGCTTGGATGTTCAGGGCAACTTGGTTTTATAGAGATCTCTTTCTAACATGAATCAGTTTGAAATGTTCAATTGGACGGGAAAAAAAAAGGCTTTAAAAAGTTTTACAATAAAAAATAACTATAAGCTATTGGGGAAAAAAAAAAGCTAATTCTAATCTATATATTTTTAAAAATTGAAGCGTAGTATTTATTATTGTCATGCTCTAGTTAAGTCACATCAACGTTCACGTCATTATTATTTTTTTTTTAATCCAATTTTCCTATAATTGTTTTTAACCTTTACTTTTTTAATATTTACACTTCTCCAACCTTTCTCCCTACCTTTCCTTTTTATCTCTCCACTACTTCTCTAGCCTTTCTCCATTCCTTACCTTTTCATCTCTCCACTACCCTCTAAATTAATATCATTCTTCCTCTTTTCTCTCATCTTCTTTATTTTTGTCTTTTCTTATTCATACTCTCTTACTATAAATTTTTCACTATCTCTTCCATTCTATGCATAGTTTTCCCTCACAACAAAAAGGTTCTCTCTCTCTCTCTCTCTCTCTCTCTCTCTCTCTCTCTCTCTCTCTCTCGATTTTTGGTAGATTTTTTATTTTTCTTGCATATCTATTTTAGGTTGATAATTTTTTATATTCTTTAAAACTCTACTTTGAGTTAATATGATTTAGTTTTGTTTTTAATTTTTTTTTTTAAAAAAAATTTGGAGTTCTTTTTGATTGTTAAATGTTATCCTATTGCGTTATAAAGAATTATATATAGCATTTAAAAATATAATATTATTCTATTACAAAGCATGATTTGGATAATTTGTTATTTATTGTAAATTGATATTTCTTCTATTACATAGCATGATTTTTTTATAGTTCTCAATTTAGATGTTAAATTATGAGAATTTACTAATTTTTGTTTATTCTTTAATCCTTTGTGGCTGACAAACTACTCTTAATAGTTGTATTAGAAGTACATTATAATGTCATTTATTTAGAAAAAAGTTAACCAAACGAAAATAATCGGATGGGTGACAAATTTTAGCTTTTGCAATTTTATTTTAATTATTATTATTATTTTAAAACAATGCATGTATAGAAATTTAATTCTTAGATTTTGCTAATAACTGTTTATTTGATAATATGTTTTGGGTGGATGAAATTACAACAAATTGTTTTCCTAATTGGTCCAATTAATCATTGTTAAGTTTTATTAATTTTCTTAGTTAACATTTTTCGGTATTTTGGATTGTAGGCAGAAAAAATAAGGTTTGAGAAATTTTATTTAAAACTAAAAGAATAATTTCCAAATTTTATATTCTTTTTAATGATTCACAAAATGTTATAAATAACTTTTATTAAAAAATGAATGTTTTCATTAACTTGTCTTTTGAATTTCTGAGAAAAATTGTATTGTTTTCATTTTGATACAACAAAATTTATATTTATGATTTATGATTGTTCCTATAATAAATAAAAATATGATTACGAAATACATTAATCTTTATTAAAATATCTTAAATTATAAAAATAAATTTAATAAAACCACTATAAAATAATTATCACTTGCAGCACGCAGGTTCACCGCTAGTTTTGATTAAAGTCGAGCTTGTTGAAAATTAATACTTCAACCAAATTTTGGAGCATTCACAACCACTAGATTCTTCACCATATTTATCATGCTCATACCTTAGCAATAATTTAGGGAAACCATCCCACCCACATACCGACATCTAATATTCTTCATATGTCAATTCTGTCATTTGCAATTTGCTAATAGTACTTCTGCCTTTACTTCCACCCCACAAAATGCACTTTTCAACTTGATGCCTCGCTCTGTCCACATTTGAAGGCTTAAAAGTAAAGAATATCTTATTCCTATGAGCAACAATAATCGTCCATTCATTTGGCTAGCTACTAAACTTTGGTCAAGCAAGAAGGTATATTGACCTTGAGGCCATCCTCTTGTTACTTTAACTTGGAAGTGGGAAGTAAACCAATGGATGTTGGCTGCCAACAATGTGGAGGGTGCAGTGACTAGAAATAGGATTAGATAATCAACCCATATGATGAAAAGAAAAATGTTAAGATATACAACATTTTCATAATTTGTTAAGGTAGTAAGTTGTAATTGGAGCAGCATTATTTTTATATAGACATATAATTGGAATTCCAAAAGTTAGAGATAATTTTTATTTATTTAAAGTAGATAGTGGGAAAATGGCAGATAATGTTTGAACCATATCTTACAATAAAAAATGTTATTGCCTCTTAGCTATCACTTTAGATCCCAAAACTAGGTATAATTTTGAGTAGCCAATAATTCTACTGTTGCTACACTTAAACTATTTACCATATGAATTGAAGCCTGCTTGTTTGTGTAAAATTGGGATTCAAAACCACATACGATGGGAGCACCATTTCATAACAAACTTAAAAATATAAATAAATCTGACTAATGACCAACATGGTCGACCTGGTTTAGTGACAACATTCTTGAAAGTTTCTGAACCATTAAAAAGAAAGGTGGGCTTGGAACAGAATGGCTTGATTATGAAAATGATGGAGCTCACTTTTTGACATTTCAATGTTGTCTTCTTTGACTATAGAGATCTGTGGTATTAATCGGTTCCCACTTATTGTTGCAACAAAGTCGGGCTAGAAAAATTTTCAGAAAATTTGAGTGGTATAGAGCTGTTCCCAAAAGTCTTTAGTAGCATATAAACAGTACAATAACCAATTTAATATCATTCCAGAACGTACTTAGAGCCCAAAAACGACAAAATGGAAAAAGGGAATCTTTAGAATGTACACGTGTCTGTCCAATTCATGTGCAACAATTCGGAGACTTTTCTTTAATGAGCAGCAACAACTTTAGCCTTTAGGCAAAATTTTAGAACCAGAAATCGTCCTTTGTGTGAATACTTAACATGAAAGACCAGACCCCTCGAATCTTTGGCACCCCAAGCAACCTTTGGCTCAAGCAATTCTACAATTCTCTCAATGTGTCTCTCTCTTTTTAACTCAAAAAATCCCAAACCCCATGTTGTCTCTCTTCTTGGGGTTACATGAATTGTAGCTATTGTGGACATATAGAATGCCAGGCAAAATGGCAGTCACACATGCTGACCTTGAACCAAGCCGTCGAAGCACAGACTTGGGTAGCAAAATTGGAGTCCTTCTTATGATCTTAACCATTCTCTGTGGCTTGTTTTGCTTCATTCTCTGTCTCGTCTCAGAAGCCACACGTTCTGAGGTATATATTTAATGTTTGAGCCAACTATGATATGAACAACCATATAGTTTGATAGTACAAAGTTTAATACTTTGTGTTGAATTTTATTGCAGGTTACATGGGTGGGGACTAATGAAAAAGGAAAAGGAGCGAAATATGAATGTGTATATAGTGGCAGTGGGAAAACACCATTGTTGTGTGCTGCTGCTGCATTTGTTGGACTAGCAGTTGCCATGGTGATAGAACATACCTACATTTTGATTGCAGTCACTAATTCTCCACCTCCAGCTTTGGTTTCATGGGACCCTGACTCTGCTCCTGCCAAGTATCTAACATGGCAAGCCGGCTTTTTCTTTGTTACAACTTGGTAATAATAATTTTTCATTATCTTATCTTCATCATGTTAAAGATGTCAATTTGCATACCTAGGACGAGTGGTCCAGTAACAAAGTCTTGTTCTCAGTTTGCAACTTGGCATGACTAGTCATATGCATTTTGCTTTTACTTTTCTGAAAAATCAACATGTAAAGAACAATTTTCTTGGGTTTGACAGCAAATGAACATTTATTTTCAGCTTTCAAAACCAAGTGCATTCAAATGCTTATCCAACAGTATACCAACAATAACCACGAGCCTTAGTTCCATAATATTTGAATTGGCTATGGATTCTTAACAGTCTTATTAGGATCCGTCATTTGTATTTTTTTCTATCATTCTATTTTATCCAAAATTACACTATTTTATACATTTTTAATTGACATGCCCTTTTTTACTACTTCTATAAATGTTATCCAACTAAGTGAACTTAATTTAGCTTTTATAATGTTCTTAACGATTTTGAATCTCAAAAATAGGAACAGTATGAACATATAACATGTGCAGCGATTATGACACAGCCATCAAAGACATCTTTGCATTATTATTTGTCAAATACTAGTCAAAAAATATATCTATATCAATTGTCACTAACAAAATTTATCTGGGTTCTTATAGGATTTGTTTTGCTGTTGGTGAGATTTTGTTGTTGATTGGATTAAGTGTAGAGTCAGGCCATCTCAAAAATTGGAATAGGCCAAGACCAAATTGCCTCATTCTCCGAGAAGGCTTATTCTCTGCAGCTGGAGTTTTTTCATTGACTACAGTCTTCCTCGCTGCTGGTCTATACTTGACAGCATTGCGTGCCCAAATAATATCCCAAGAGCTAGAAAATGTCCAGCGTGAAGTGCTTGAGGCCTCGGCCCTGTACGCAACTCCACCATCCTCTCCCCCACATGGCATCACAACCATTGCAAGGGAGAATCCCATTACTAGAGAAAATCATGATCAGCAACCATTGTTTGTCTTTCCACAGGCTTTTAGCAAGCACTCAAATTTAGTGTGAAGCAAGCAAAGGATAGTTTGTGCCTCTAGCTAAGCTAAAGGCACAAGTTAGGTCTACATCTTATGCAAGTGCAATGGAGAAGCTAAATGTTCACAATCATAACTATGTAATTACAATTCATTTAATTTTGTAAATTAACTTTTGTAAAGTTACAAGAGATTTGTTGAGATAAGAATTTATTGTTACCATTCTCAGCCTTTTGGCTAAGATCAACTCCAACATAAAGTTCTATATATTTTTCCAGAGGAAAATGTACACCTTAATAATTATTTGTCCAATAATGTAATAAGGTTTTGATCCTTGTGTTTGAATGGTTGCCAGCTAAACATATACGCAAGGTATTATATATTTAGCAAGCTAATGCTTCCTTGCACGATCAAAATGGAATGGCCTGGCCCTGATTTTATAGGGACATACAACATTATTTCAACCAATATAGTTGGTTAATGTCTTATGGCAAAGCAAAAATGGATTTTATTCTCTCACGTCCACTTTTCAAATCACGTTACAGTTTTGTTCCACATTATTAAATAAGTACAGACAGCAACCCATTCACTTCCATATTTTCGTCCAGCAAGTTAGTTTTGGGGTTAAAAAAAAACCTGAGACAAATAGGCAAAAAGAAAACACTCCACTTTTTGCCAAAAGCATATGAAATTTTAGTTGCCCTTAAACAGACCTACACATTAACGACTTAACATAGTCCAAAATATATGGATTAAACATTCTTTTTCAAACATATGAATAATTTTAATATACTATCAGTGCCCCAAGAGTCTTGAATTTATTAATGTTTCCAATAAAGACGTTAAGGGTTCAAATATCACCTCTCCCACCATCAAATTACCATAAATATACTACCAATATACACTTGAATTGAGAATGCTAGCTTTTACACACACACAGGTGCTAGCTTTTTTCCATCAATTGTCCAATGCTTTATATAGGTCCCTTAATATACCATCAGTGCCTAGAGTCTTGAATTTATTGATGTTTCCAACAGAGACATTAAGGGTTCAAATATAACTTCTACCACTATTGAATTATCATAAATATATTACCGGTATACACTTGAATTGAGAATGCAAGCTTTTACACACACAGTTGCTAGCTTTTTTCTATCAATTGTCCAATACTTTATATAGGTCCCTTAGCTATATTGTTAAACTGTAAGTTGAAAGAATGAGTCACACCACTAAACCGGCCCTTTCAGATCTAATAATCACTACATTTGTTGTAAGTATGCAAGCTATGTTTTCGAAAAAAAAAAAAAAACTAGGCAACCTATGACTATGAATAGTCAAACCAAATTAATGGGATGTTGGGAACTAAATCTAACACTGGAGGGGAAAAAAAACCTTCAATAATCACATAAATCACTTTGTAAATCTGAATAACGAAGAATTATCAATTAACATGTGCCTAAAATCAATTACTAGCCAAGATCCAACAGCGTGGATCATATTAAATTTAAAAAAAAAAAAATGAATGTTCTAATTACAGGAAAAATCCATTAAAAAAATTACTGGTCAAATGGTTAAAACCTTAAATTCAAAGCACTGGAGAGAGAGAGAGAGAGAGAGAGAGAGAGCAAATATGAAGATGAAGAAGAACTCATTAAAGTTGGGCATGGGCATTGTTAGATTGAGTTACTATTGTCTAGTCCAAAAATTATTTTAACTGGAAAATCAATCCAGCCAAGCAGGCCTAAGTCAATCAACCCAACAAGACAATATGGGTCCGAAACCTCATGTCAATGTTGAAGGGGCTGGCTGGGCCATGACTATCCCTAACCAACCACCCAGGCTCCAACACAAACTCCAAAACGGGGTCTCAAATCGTTTAATTATATTCAAAATATCTGTTACAGCAAGAGGATTGTAAACAAGAACTAGAAACAAAAGCTCAGAATGTTTAGAAATCACACCCATTCTTGCAAGAGCACCAGCTGCTCTTATCTCCCAAAAGCAGTGTTGGAGCTTGAATTCCTATAAAATTTGGAGAATGCTCCTACATTTAGCCACAATAGGTTTGGTTTTAGTCTATTAAAAGAAGAACTATTTGTTACAGGAGTATGTACATCATTGGCGTCTAACTACACAAGAAGCTTGGAAATTCCAAGCGTACTTCTAAGTTCTAACCATAGCTAAACCATCCCACAAAGCCCAAAGTTCAAAATCAAGCCTAGTGGTGATTTTGATTGCTCTAGAGAACCCACAAATCCACACCCCATTTGAATTTTGGAGAAGCCTCCTCCTCCTACTAGACCCAAATTTTGTAGAGCAAAACTATAAGATTGAATTTATTCAATCATTTTGTTAGCTTTATTCCATGCCAAATTTGTTTGTAATTCAGCATTTAGAAACCTTGTATTTAGGTGAGAATCATTTAAGAGTAGTGTGTGAAAGAGTGTGAAGAAAAGCTCAAGAGTGTGCACTCAAGAAGAGCCTCGCGACTGGATCTCGCGATTGGCGAGTCACCAAAGGTGGCACACGTGTGAAACATGCAAGGGGAGTTGAAGGGTCACGCCAGCTATTGCACTACAGGACAAAACTTCCAGTCTAGCCAGGTAATTAGCTCATGACTCAAACTCGCGACTCATTCCAATCGCGAGCTCGAGTCGCCAAAATGCCCTGTTTGGTTGTAACTGACTCTTTACATTCCTCATACACCCTACTATAAATACCCTTATACCCATGAAATGTAGAGAGCTTCCAGAGAGAATTTTGAGAGAGAAACCCTAGAGAAAAACAAGATTTACTTATCCACAATCTTCATCTTTTGATTCTCCAAATTCCTCTACTCTCACCCTCTCCATTAATATATCCTTGAAAGGTACATTTGTCAAATCCTTATCTCACCATACCCATATCTGTGAGAAGGATTTTTGGTGCTTGGGAAATAGTTCAAAAAGGACCAATTCATTTTGGTTGATGCAATGGGCGATTGCGAGATCCTGTAAGTTAGAGAAGACAAGTTTCGGCATAACACTGTTGGAGCAAGAAGCTTGGAGGGCTTAGGTGCACTGGGTAGATTAGGCTTGGAGAGTCTTCTACTATTCATGTATTCCAACTTTATTCTCTAGTGGATTATTGACCGCTTGGAGGGTGACGGAGAGGTTTTTCGCCGAGAACTTTCGTTTCCTCTTCGATAACACATCGCTGTGTAATTTTTGTATTTGCATCTCTCTTCCCTTAATGTTTGCCTTTTAATTACTGCTGATTAATTTCGGTTTAGATTATTTTACTAATTCTGTTTTAGCTTATTTTCATATTCCGCACATACACTGTTTGATTATAAGCTTGTATTGGTAATTTGTGAATTGGGGATCTAAACGTTCATAGATGTTTTACATACTATTTGAACATTTAGAAACCATTTGTATTGAGTTTACAACAACCTAAAGGCGATTTAACCCATTTAAGGCCATGAAGAAGTTTTTGGGAAGGAAAGAAAATGAAACTCTAAAGCCTTCAAAATACACTCCTTATGTAGCTGCAAGTTGGGCTCTTTGGAATGGAAATGAATTTTGTTTCTATTTAGCCATTGCATAAGTACCACAACCCCCATTAAGAAAGACAATACACCAGGGTATATTGCGATGTTGGGAAGTACTAGTGGAACTGCCATTTAAATGAAGCCAATTAGGGAGAGGCTTAGAGAATGAGGAGATTATCAATTATGCCAAGAGGCATAGGAATTCGATTCCAGAAGAAGGTCATCGAGAAATGGCAATCACGTAAGAGTTGGACGATAGATTCAGAACCCTAGTTGCAAACAAGGCAGTGTAAGTGTTGATTAATGTTTAAACCCCTTGTACCCAAAACTTCTCATTGGATACTGTTGTAAGCACAAAGTCAAAGAAAAGTTAATTCCCTAAGTTGAGTAGCTTTCCATTAGTTGAGAAAGTTTTAAGGAGTTTGAACCTTAGTTGAGACTAGAGAGATTGATCCAATTAGGTGAGAGCTCAAGGTTGTAAAGTTTGATCCAAGCTCTTCATTTTCAAACTTATCTTAGCACGTTATTATCTTTTTCAATGTGAAAGGACCACATAAAAAATAACAGCTTTAATCACAATTGTTCACGTAGTAAACTGTAAATGGTGGGAAAAAAAGTAGAAGGTTTATATGAAAGGCAACTAATCACAATAACCAACATAGGATAGTTATGAAAAAAATTGTGATTTTTTTTTTTTTTTGGGTACTAGAATTACTCAAATTACTCAAATTACTGAAATATTTAAGCTGAAGCAACTAATAAGTCAAAATCCCAGTTGTTGGTCCTCCGGTCAAAGTTTTTACAACACCTTGACAACTAGACCACTTTTTCATCTCAATTTTTTTTAATCATCTGACAAGTTAAAATGCTCCCATCCCCAAAACAAAGAAAGTCTAGAGACACACTTACCTCTACACCTAAATTTACAACATGCTTAAGTGTCGTATCGTTATTGGTGCATCTAATTTTTTTATTTATTAAGTTTTTTTGATGGTCCTATGTTTAAGTACTAAATCCAATCACAAAATGACATCCAAGCTAGTTGTGAAGTTGGGTGCAGCTAGTAATAGACGTATTGATATAAAATAATAATAAAATTAAGAGCATTAGTATTGAATGTTCTAAAAAAATCATACTTTAACACACCAAAAAGTTAATTTACATATTTTAATATATGATTTAACACATTAAAATAATATTTACTTAAAACACAACCCAAAACAAATGAATTTAAAAAAAAAAAAAAAAAACTCATTTCTCTCTCTTCTCACATCTCTCTCTTTCCTTTCTTCCTCTATCTTCTTTTTTTTTTTTTTGGTAATCTGCAATGTATTACTTAAAAAAAAAGGAAGCACACATGGGATAATCTGCTTTACAGCAGGCTGATAAGGCAGGGGGCAGATTATCCTTATTAAAGAAAAAAGAAAGACGAGAATCTAAAGCAAACTTGGTTGCAAGGTGAGCTACATCGTTACAAGACCTTTTGACACAAATAAAAGCAACAGAAATAAAACAGCCTACAAGAGCAAGGATATTAGAATGGGGTACGAGCATAGTCCACTGGAAGGGGAGGATGGGGTTGTTGATGGCATCAAAGCAGATTTTGGAGTCTCCTTCGAAGATCACGTGCCTCCATTTCTCGGCTTTGGCGAGTTGGACAGCCCAAAAGAGAGCTTCAATTTCAGCAAGGAGTGGTGAAGACTTCCTGGTGGTTCTTGCCCAAATCTTGACTGGAACGCCGAGATGGTTCCTGGCTACAACTGCGATGGCGGCATAGGATTCAGATACAACGGCATCTACATTAAGCTTAACCCAGTTTAAGGGAGGGGGTGTCCAAGACTATTAAGGAGGCTGAGGTAAAGGGTTGGTGATGACTGGATGAAGCGAGGAGTATTCGTGGAACCTGTTATGAATGAGATGGGTAGATGTAGTTACATCCCAAGAGGTAGAGTTATGCAGCATGTTGTTCCTGGAGCGCCAGATTTCTTCCATGGTAAGTGCCATCATAAGAGATGACTGTCATTTTTGATATGCGGTTTCGAAGCCACCTGGAGGATCCAACACAAGTTTAACAATATCCTCGGGGTGTGGTGAAGTGACGAGCTTAATTTTGAGACCCTAGCAAGCCGAGAACCATAGGGCTCTGGAGGCAGGGCATCTGAGGAATAAATGGCTGATTGTCTCCATCTCTTGTTTACAACAGACGCAGCTTAAATCCTCAATTTGTAACCTTAGCATGAGATTCTCCTTGGTAGGCAATGTGTTGACCCCGATTTTCCATAGTAGGATTTTGATCCTTTTAAGAATATTCAGATTCCACAACTTAACCCAGATAGGTCCAGAATTAGGGAGGGGGGGATGTGGTGGTGGTATCACGAGTAGCAAGATATGTTGACTTTACCGAGAACCTGCCTTTAAAGTCGGGGATCCAGATAAGTTTGTCTAGGGAGGGTCTAAGTGGGAGTGGTATGGATAGAATTGTTTGTGCTGAGGCAGACTCAAACAACTCCCTAACTAGATTAGGCTTCCAACAATGGAGGTCTGGATCAATAAGCCGGTTCACAAACATAGGCTCATGTAAAGCTAATTCGTCTCTTGGAGTAGGAATGAAACCTTGTATCTAGGGGACCCAAGGGTTTTCCCAAACATTGATGGAAGTTCCATCCCCAATGGAGTAGCAAGCTCCCTTTACTACGACCTTCTTTGCTTGTTCAATTGCCCTCCAAATCGATGATGCACGCTTGGGGGGGGGGGTCGAAATGAAGCCAGTTGTTACTGATTTTATATTTTGCTCTCAGTATACTCATGCAAAGGCTATCTCTCTTAGCTGCAATCATCCATGCGAGTTTGGCTAATAAGGCATTGTTGACATCTTTGGCTTTTTTGAAACCAATTCCTCCTTGCTTCTTTAGGTAGCAGATCTTATCCCATGACCTCCAAGCCATAAATCTGCCATCTTGACTTTTAGGTTTCCACCAGAATCTTCTTGTGGCTGAGTCAAGGTTGTTACAGATTTTGTTGGGTATACTGAAGGTGGACATGGTATAATTGGGGATGGTTTGGGCCACCGAGTTTATGAGAGTTGCCCTCCCTGCCCAAGATAAGCATTTACTTCTCCATCCTGCGAGTCTAGCCTCTAACTTTGTTTGTAGATAGGCAAAGTCCTTAGATGGGGCTCTAGTTAAGAGAAGAGGCTCTCCTAAGTATGTGGTATCTTTTTTCAAGGACCTGATATGGAGGGTGTTTTTGATAACCCTTTGTATAGGCCTTTGAGTGTGCTTGGAGAAAAAAAATGTCCGACTTGTTCCTATTGACAAGCTGACCTGACCAGAGGCAATACTTGTCTAGAATCCGAGAGATAGTAGTTGCATCATTTCTGGTGGCTTTTGAAAAAAGGATAATATCGTCTGCATACATCACATGAGTGATAACCGGCCCCTTTTTGCTTGTCTTGATGCCGCTGATACTCTTCTGCCTAAGCTCTTGATCGAGAAGCCTTGAGAGGATCTCTTGCCCAAGTATGAACAGATAGGAAGAGAGAGGGTCTCCCTGCCTCAGTCCTCTACTAGGCTTGAAGCTCTCAGTTTTGCCTCCATTGACCAGAATTTCAAAAGAGACTAATGATATGCATGAAAAAATCCAACTAGAGAAGGTCTCGTTGAAACCCAAGTGGAGGAGTACAGTCTTGATGAAATTCCAACTATCTCTCCAGCAACCACCAGAAAGATAAGTTTAGCCACCTAACGATGAACCCAAACCACAACATCGCTGATCTAACCAAACCCAAACTTCGCCACCTCCATGGACCAACCATGCTCAACCACATATATACAAAGCAAGGTTTGAGAAAGGGAGAAAAAGAGCCGCCGATCTACCCGGACTCAAACTTCGCCACCTCCATGAACCTACCATGCTTAGCCACCACCAATCTACATAAAGTAAGGTTTGAGAAAAGAAGAAACAAAGTCGCCGATCTACCCATACCCAAACTTCGCCATCTCCATGAACCAACCATGCTCAGCCACCACCAATCTACACAAAGCAAGGTTTGATCCGATGGTTGAAGAGAGAGAGAGACATAAAAGAGAATATGATTTTATTTATTTATTTAAAGAGAGAGTGAGAATAAAATATTATTTTTTGTTTTACATCCTCAGCTATAGTGGATTATATATTTAAGAACCCAACGTTCATAGTTGGTCAATTTTTTTTTAGAAATACGTACCACGATGGGGCTAACATTTGGCTTGTTGGTGGGTAAATTAGCAACAGGAAGGTTTTACTTTTTACACCCATGCTCTCAATGTGCAAAGCTTAAATGTAGCACCTGTATATTTAGCCCTTATAATCATCCTCGTCCCAAAAAAAAAATACAAACCTTCTCAGCTCCGTCAATCTGTGTCTCATCATCATCCTTGTGCCACACGCCTTTCAATCAAAATTCAAATCCCTCTCTCTCTCTCTACTAGGGTTTTTCTTTCTCCATCCCCAATTTCAATACCTATATCCATATATATACGCATACACTCAAAACCTATATACATACACATACACAACGCATATATCTATTTACACCGATACATATTTATAGAGAGAGAAAGAGAGTAGTAGTAGTAGTAGTAGTAGTAGTAGTGCTAGGGTTTTTGAAAGAATCCAGAAGCAAAGCCTTAGTAGCCATGTCGCTGAGGCCAAACGAGAGAACCGAGGTCCGCCGTAACCGATACAAGGTGGCGGTGGACGCCGATGAGGGTCGCCGGAGGCGCGAGGACAACATGGTGGAGATCCGCAAGAGCAAGCGCGAGGAGAGCTTGCAGAAGAAGCGCCGCGAAGGCCTTCAAGCCACTCACCAGCAATCCTTCTCTTCCTCTCTCCACGCCTCCGCCACCACCACCGTCGAAAAGAAGGTAACTTCTTCTACTGCTACATCTCACCCAATTCAATGTTGTTGATGATGATCCGTGCTTTTCTAGGGTTTCACTGTTTGATCTTTTAAGCTTTTTAGGGATTTTGGGTTTCTGGGTTTTGATTAAAAAACGCAGCGTTTTTGGTTTTGATTGTTGTGGTACAGTTGGAGAGTCTTCCTTCGATGGTTTCTGGGGTCTGGTCTACTGATAACAACTTGCAATTGGAGGCCACTACTCAGTTTCGGAAGCTGCTTTCTATTGGTATTTTTTTTTATTTTTGTATTCTTATTGATTTTTTTTTTATGTAAAATAATGAATGTAATTTGATAATATATATACTTTTTGTGAAATTATGGAATTACAGAAAGAAGCCCTCCAATTGAGGAAGTAATTCAATCTGGGGTTGTTCCTAGGTTTGTCGAGTTTCTAGTCAGGGAGGACTTTCCTCAACTTCAGGTTTGTATGGGATTTTTGTTGTTGTTTGCAATTTGTGTGGAGGATGTGTATCTTCTTTTGTTGTTTTTGCTTACTCATTTTTTATATATATATTATTTTCTGGGTTTGCTGTGTAGTTTGAGGCTGCTTGGGCACTTACAAACATTGCATCAGGAACTTCGGAGAACACAAAGGTGGTGATTGATCATGGAGCAGTTCCGATCTTTGTTAAGTTACTGGGTTCTCCTAGTGATGATGTTAGGGAGCAGGTATATATCGGAATGAATGATTTTTTTTCTAATTTTTTAAAGCATAGGTTGTGTATTGTTTGAGGCTTTATCTGAGCCCTTGTGGAACCTGTGTATTTGTGACTGTAGGCTGTGTGGGCATTGGGAAATGTTGCGGGGGATTCGCCTAGGTGCCGTGATCTTGTACTTGGTCATGGAGCCTTGATTCCATTGCTGGGGCAGTTGAATGAGCATGCAAAGCTTTCAATGCTGAGAAATGCTACTTGGACTCTGTCTAACTTCTGCAGGGGCAAGCCACAGCCTTCATTCGATCAGGTAGTTTTCTCATCCTGTTCATCTGATTTCAAGCATAGCTCTGTCTTTGGCAATTTATAACCTTTTAATTTTGATGGGCAGGTGAAGCCAGCACTTCCTGCTCTTGAGCGTCTCGTTCATTCAAATGATGAAGAAGTCTTGACAGATGCCTGCTGGGCTCTCTCTTATCTCTCTGATGGTACAAATGACAAAATCCAAGCTGTTATTGAGGCAGGCGTTTGTGCACGACTTGTTCAGCTCCTCCTGTGAGTATTTCACATTTTGTTGATCTCCTTGTATCATCTTGTATCCACTTATGTGTGATATATGCCAACTAATCTGAAACATATGCCTGTTGTTTCAGACATCCATCTCCTTCGGTGCTTATTCCTGCTCTTCGCACAGTTGGAAATATTGTGACAGGAGATGATATTCAGACTCAGGTAAGAGCTTTTCAATTCTGTTTCTTACCTTTGAACTATTTGCAACATGTGATTTAATTTTTAAATTAATGTGGCGCCAACTTCCTTAATGAAAATAAGTTTGTTTTCACCTAAACTAGCTTTCCTTTATGTGTGTGTGTGTGTGTGTGTGTGTGTGTGTTTGCCACAGTGATCATTCATACTGCACAAAAAAAAAAAAAAAAAAAAAAAAAAGGTGATTATCATGTTGAATAGAAATTCAACTAAAGCTAAAGAATGAAGTACTAAAAAACCTAAACTAATTAAGTTGTAACAACTTATTTCGTAAGTGGGGTGCTTTTGAAAGTTGAGAAGAAGTTTTGGCTTCTAATAAGTTTGGTCCTTTCCTCAAATAAATCATTTATGGTGGCTTAGAAAGTATAAGGATGCTAAAATATTTGCTTAGAAAAAGACTGACTGTCATACAGTGGTACGTACTGTTCCAATTGTAAAAGATTAAATTTAGAAAATAAAAAATTAACATTGGGTCCAGTTAATGTATGCCCTAAGGGCATACATTAATCATCCATTTTGGGAAAGTTTTTATGGGGAATTGAAAAAACTATCAAAACAGTAAATTAATTTTTCATTTTTCCATAAAAAGTTTCTTAAAATGGTTTACTAATGTATGCCCTAATGGCACATGTTAGTAAAATCCTTTTCATAATAAGTAGAATAGAGAGAATATTTAATGACACAGACTTGTCTTTTCACACAGGACATCTACCCTTCTTGCCATATTGTAGTCATCTGACATCTATGAAGTATGAAGCAAAGAAATAAGGGGAAAATATATTACAGAACTCTATAACTCCATTTAGTGGGATTCCATGGCCATTGGCAAAAGTGTGTGAAGCATTGCTACATGGGCATAACAGCTTATATCTCTAAATATATTAGTTTTTTAGTGGAGCTTCTGTATGATAAACAAATTCAAATTTTCAATGCATTATTATTTGTGCTTTTGTGCAAAGCTTTTGGGGCAAAAACACTTTTGGAAAGTATTCTTGTTGGACAATGTGGACAACCTCTGGCAAGACTGGAAACTCTTGAAATCGTAGAGAGTTAGACTAAAGATATAAAAATACTATACCCTTGGCCAACTTCAATCACAGCCAGTGCAGATGCCTGTGATTTCAAATCAGAAGGGGGAAAAACTAGGTTAAGAGATGCAGAAGTAATTCTTTGCAGTGTTGATTGATTAAAATCTCTTTCCCTGTTGATTGGTTATTCTATACCTATATGAACGATCTTTTTGTTTGTTTATCTTTGATTTTAATGGTTAACTTATTTTATCAGTGTATAATCAACCATGGTGCACTGCAATGCCTTTTGAGCCTGTTGACCCATAATCATAAAAAGAGCATCAAGAAAGAAGCTTGCTGGACTATCTCAAACATTACAGCTGGAAACAGGGAGCAAATACAGGTATGATAGTAAATGACAGCAAGGTCATCTTTTTTTAAGTAATGTTAAATCTGATTCTCATTGTGGATTAATAAGGGATGTTGATGTAAGTTATTTATTAAAAAAAAGGGGGATGTATATACAAGTCTTCACTTTAGATCAGTACTGCATCAATTTGAATTCTTTATGAATAGTTCAAGTTTTTTGAGTTATTGGACCATCAATCATTGACAAAGTCTTAATGTGGCAAACTTATTAAGCTAAAGAGTACATGTCTTCTCTATGCATCTTATGCAGGCTTCCCCTGAAGAAGTTATTTTCAGAGGCATAGGTTTATACTTGAAAGTAATATTAAATCAATTTTGAAACAATGCAGGCTGTGATTGAAGCTGGTTTAATTGGTCCCTTGGTCAATCTGCTTCAAAATGCCGAGTTTGATATAAAGAAAGAGGCAGCATGGGCAATTTCAAATGCTACTTCTGGTGGTACTCATGAACAACTCAAGTAATGATCTTTTACTTTCTCTTTTTGCTCCTTTTAATTCTCTTTTCAATAGATAGATAATATGACTAAACTTGTCTTTTATTGGTGATAGGTACCTGGTGAGTCAGGGGTGTATAAAACCATTGTGTGATCTTCTTGTTTGCCCTGATGCAAGGATTGTCACTGTTTGTTTAGAAGGGTTGGAAAACATTCTGAGGGTTGGGGAAGCAGAGAAGAGTTTGGGTAACTCTGGAGAGGTTAACTTATATGCCCAGATGATAGATGATGCTGAGGGATTGGAGAAGATTGAAAATCTACAGAGTCATGACAACAATGAGATCTATGAAAAGGCAGTCAAGATTCTGGAAACATATTGGATGGAGGAGGATGACTCATTACCTCCAGCTGATGGTTCCCAGCCTGGGTTCGGCTTTGGGGGGAATGAGGTTCAAGTTCCATCAGGTGGATTCAACTTTAGCTGAAGGTAGTATAACCATTCAACTCTGTCTATGAATATCTACTATCTAGGATAGCCTAGATAGGAAGTCATGATGTGTACCTTGTGTTTACTTACCTCATTTTCTTTGCCCAAAAAAAAAAAAAAAAAAGGAGAAAATTGCAGGGACTAAATTCCTGCTGGGGAAGGCAAAGTATATGTTGGGTCAGGTCAGGTCAGGGCACTTCGCAGTGTCTCGTTTCAGTCTGGTCCTGTGTCCGTTGTGGTCTTCAAAGAAGTGCCAAGGTGGGTCAGTTTAATACTACCGTGTCCAAATAAGGATGGGGTAGGTGGGTTTCATTGTGGCATGATGGCCTAGTCAGCTGTTTTTGGTGTTTTCACCTGGTACCATGATGCTGTGGAAGGTGTCCCTAAGTTCATTATTGCATACGCAGGGTCCCAATGGATGTACTGGTGGTGGGTGGGGGTTTGAGTGCGTTTTGAGTCAATTTTTCCCCAGAGTCATGTATTAGTAGTTCCTAGTCTGCATTTGTTTTGTCTTGTTGGGTGGATATAATAGTATCCAGACACAGTTCGGGTGTCTTGAAGTAAGAGTTAAATGCTATTTTTTATGTGTGATGATCTTCTCATAATTGTTATAGTTATTATATCTTTGATTTAGCCTCTAATAAAAATAAAACTATCCTACCTCCTACGAGTTGTTGAGTAATAAAGTGCAACTTGACAGTTATGGTTTGGATATGGGAGAATACTTATTAGGTAGTCCGAAAGTAATGCTCTCTCCTCTCACATGAGCAATGCTCCTGAACTACCTAGATATGGTGGAATAGCCGAGTTATTGTGCCCGTGCAATTACTATTTGGTTATGTAAAAGTTGAAATAGCAAAAACAGTGGAATTTTTTTTTTTAATTTTTTATCTTTTTACTTTTTAACCATTTTAATTTATTAATCTCATGACAAATGGTTATAGCATGGTGCAACTCCTCTGCAAGTACTAGTTTGCCTATTCACTAAAGGTGTGTCTGGCTAGCCACAATGTAATTTATATTATAGTCGCATTATGATAATATTTACATTATGGTGTTTGAATCCTTTTTTTTATTTTTTTTATTTTATTTTTTTACTTAAGATTACCAAATGTTTCATATTATGGTCTTGTTGCTTTATTAAATGGTTGTAATCTTATATTACCCATTTGTGGAATATAATAAATATCCAATTGACACGATTGCCCATGCTAATAAATTATATTTATAAAATTGTTCAAATATATTTTCAAAACCTAGCCTATCTTTTTTTTCAAATTCAAACCCTATTCTCCCTTCGGATTTAACCCCAAGGCCTAGGTAACTCCAAGCTCCTCCTCTCCACCATTGGTTGCAAATTTTGTTGCTGGAGGTCAAAGATCTAGCTACTTGGTAGATCGGGTTGTTCAGTTATGGGGGATGATCTCATCGAGGTCTTTGAAGAGGACCATATTGACATTGTTGCTCTTTTTCCTAGTGACTTCGATTCCAACAATTGCCTCATATTTTCAGGTACATCACACACCACAATCTCTCTCTCTCTCTCATTGAGAAATAGTGGGGTGGAGTTACTTCTCTGAAGGATTGGAATGTCTATGAGGACGAGGTTTGATTTTTGTGATCTTGGATTTTCAATAATTTTGTTTGAGGAAGAGATGGTTCCTAGTGTTTGAGAGTGTCGAAAGGGAGATGGATGTAGGGGAAATTTTTTCCCCTTCTATATGCATTCCGTTTGGATTAGGGCTATCCAAACAACCTGTGGAATTGACCCACTCAGCCAAACCGATCAAACTCAAATTGTTTGCTGCTCGATCTGATTGCTTTGGGGGTTGACGACGGGTCCATGCTTTCCAAAACAGATTTCGATGGGTTGAGTGCGAGTCTCTTCCTCCAAAACCCAAGCCACCCTACCTGACCATGATATAAATGGATTAAAGGTTGTTTTTCATAACTCACTCTCAATTCTTCTACTCTCACTCTTTCCTCTCACGATCTCTCTACTCTTTGCTGATCTCTACTCTTTATCGATCTTTGCTCTTCAACCGCAACGTTGCAAGCTCGTCTTTGCCTCCATCTATCAGGTTCAATCTTTCTTTATCATCTCTTAGGTTTGGTTATCTGTGGAATTGTTGTTTACTGTTGTTTTATTTGTTTGGATTTGTGGATTTGTTCTTTGGGTTTATATGTTTGCTCTTTGGTTTTGTAGATTTGTTAATTTTGTTCTTCAAGAATCAAACTTCAGTGTTTGATCTTTGTATTTCGGTCGAAATCAAAGTTGACAGTCGTCCACCTGAGCCTGATTTAAGTTGACCCATGGCTATTCGCAGTCGACGGTGGGTCTAGAATTTCACCACTTGATTTGATCGGGTCGGTTGTGGGCTGGGCACAAACCTGGCCCAAAACTACCCATGAACAACCCTAGTTTGGATGGAGAGAAAGTGGAGGAAATTTAATTTGTATTTGAGTTGTTTGGTTCATAAGAAAGCGATAGAAAGTGAAATTAAATTTTGTTTAGTTATTTTTGTGGTTTTTTTAAAAAAAATTTAATTTTGAATGGATTTTTTTGGATATTCACGGTATATGCATTTAGTTTGGATAGTGAGAAAGTGAAGTGTTAGTCTTAAACTTTTCTTAAAATGATGTAATTATTTTCTAAATTAATCTATCTATATTTGTTATTTGAAAGTAATTAAAAAAAAAAAATTTTCCTTAAGGAAATATGATGCATTTTACATTCAATTATTATGGAAGACAAGATGTTTTGCAAATAATGTAATATGTGGTTGGAATTTGTTTCTAATACTTCTTACAAATGGTTCATCTTCTATACGTTTTGAATAACCTAAAGAGTAAGCAAATATAAATCACTTATATTAGAAAAGAAAAATGCAGGACTTTAATAATATAATAAAAGAAAAATGATATATTCACAACATTTTTACAACAAATCATAAGTGGCAGGTTGTTACTAGTTGTTATTGTTAAGGTAAAAAGTAAACTTAGTGTTAGGTTTAAATTTGAACTAATAACAACTAATCACCTATGATTTGTTGTAAAAATGTTGTTGTAGGGACTCAGTTTGGATTTGACCCTGAATATGGATGAGTTTTCAGCCCAACAAGCCCAAATAATAAATTTATAGAGATTGGGTTAAAGGTTTAGGCATTGGCCGCTGTTCATCAAGCATCAACCCTTTTTCATAAAAGAAAATACTTAGAGTTTATTTACAACTGGGGGGTCCCTCCTCAGCCCATGGCCGAGGAGCCTCTTTTCTTCTCTCTCTTCCCCCCCCCCTTCTTTACTTTACTTGCTTTTCTTATATAGTCTTCATCTTCCTATCTCCTTCTTCCATCTGTTGATCATCCATTCGCCTCCCTTCTGGTCATCCGTCCCATCAGAGGTCTTATCGGTACTTAAGTGGTTCACTCTGATCAACGTTGCCCTGCTAAAGTGTTATATCCCCATTAATACGGCCAGAGAGGTTAGGTGAATGCATTAAGTGTGAATGTGACAGCTTGCTCTGGACTTGTCCCCTCCAAAAAATTATCCTTAGTATGCCGAGGACGGAGAGGTCCTCGGCGTGGGTCAAAAAAGAGGCTTTCCCCAACTTAGCCTTGGCTGGTCAGTCTTCTTCGGCGCTGGCCTTGGGCCTACTATGCGATGGGCTGTGGCTGTCAGGCCCACGGGCCCCACAGTTGTAGATTGTGAGAGATGCGACATTCACAACATTTTTACAACAAATCATAAGTGGCAGGTTGTTACTAGTTGTTATTGTTAAGGCAAAAAAGTAAACTTAGTATTAGGTTCAAATTTGAACTAATAACAACTAATCACCTATAATTAGTTATAAAAATGTTGTAGACGTTGCATCTCTCATAATAAAAATGTAATTTTATAAATATCCTACTAACATTATGCTAAAAATGTGACTTAATTGTCATTGAAGCAATTTTTCTTTCTACACAAACCTCTCCTCTCACAACATCTTCAAAGTTGACCAAATAAACAGAAATGGATAGAATGGATCGAATAGATCAAAATGGACCAAATAAAGTGAAATGGATAGAATTGACCGAAATGGTACGTTGATATGACTTAACAATAGCGTTGTAACAATAAATGTTATACTTCAACTTTTAGAAATTATATAAATTATGTTCAAAATTTAGATACGAAGGAAAAAAGTTTAGTCAAACAGAAACTACCTTACAATTATAATAACTCATATGCATGCTTCTATTTGAAAAAATGTATCCCTAAGAACAACATAAGCAACACATATATTGTGATAAAACCATCTATCTGTCTTAGTGACCCCATAAAATGTAGTACCAATTACCATGAAAAATTGGATGGTAAACCAATTATTTATCTATAATTTTGGGGCTTTTTGTAATGATGGCCTCAGACCTCCTAAGCCTTAAGTTGGCAATGTTTGAAAGAAATTATTAGCATTTTTTCTTAATAATAAAGAGTAATTAGAGCATTGGTATCAGGTGTGCTAAATGCTAAATATTTAACATTTAGCACAACCAACATTATTTAGCATTTAGCACACCCAACATCAAAAAAACCTCTCACGTCAGGTGTTTTAAATGCTAAAAATTTTAACATTGAGGAACAATTTCGTTTCAAATTTGAAATAGCAAGGATAGAAATGGTAAAAAAAAATTTTGATTTTTTTTTTAATTCTCTCTCTCTCTCTCTCTCTCTCTCTCTCTCTCTCTCTCTCTCTCAGTTAACCTCTCCTCTCTTCCTCAACCTCTCCAATCTTGCCATTCTACCACCAAGCCACCAATCTCGGCATTCTCATCGATGATGGTGATCTCTGTGTGGTGATGGATTATAGTGGGTCGTCAGCGATGGTGGTGGTGGTGTTGATGGGTTTTAATGGTGGTGATGGTATTGATGGGCTTTGGTGGTGGTGGTGGTGATGAGTTTTGGGTTTGATGGTCATGGTAGTGGTGTTGATGGGTTTTGGGTTTGATGGTGGTTGTTTGGTTTATAAGAGCGATTGGGATGTAATCATATAGAAAATACCATATTTTCTAAAACCTATTGTGAGAGACTGCAAGGGTGCTCTCAAAAAAGAGATTTAGGTGCTCAGGGCACCTCTCTTTTGGGATAATTCTGTGGAGTCACCACTTATTTTTTTATACAAAAAAATAAGAAAAATAAAATACAATTACATGTCCAAAAATACTTAAAATGTTATTAATTGATTATGGAAATACAATTACATCATGGTAGGATAACTTTACAAGGCTCTGATCCTAATACAGTTTGTGTAAAAATTACAAAGTTTTGATCCTAGTTAAAATCTACCAAAAGCAAAAGACAAAATAGTAGTCTACTTATCCAAATAAGCCAAAGTTTGGTCTTCTAAAGTCTAATAACAATTATATACCCTTTTGTATGACATTGAATGATATGTTGTAATACATGTAACAAACACTTTACTTGACAAAATTAATTTAAACAAATTCGTTTTATGAATATGCCCTCTTCTCAAAGAAAAATCATATTTGTTTTGTAAGGTTGAGAAAAATGAAATTTGATGAACAAAAATTAGATCTGTTTTGTAAAGGATAAAAAAATGGGATTTAATTAATAAAAATCATACAAAAAAATGGAATTTTAGAAGATGATTCATATTCATAATTCAAATGTATTATGCATGCATCACATATTTATGGAATAACATAAAAAAAAGGAACTTTAACCTAACTATTAATTCATTCTTTGAACATTCAAAATCAGCAGTTTTTTATTTAAGAAGAAAACTATTTCAGAAAAAATTTCAGATCTGTATTTAATGAAAATATTGCACTGTCATGGGCCCATTATCAGTAGGCCCATTCTTGGGGTAATTAGATAATAACTCTATGGTAGGCCCAACGTATGTTGTTCGGCAAATTGAACCGTGGATTGGGTAGTCTTCGGGAGTAGCCATGCTCAGATCCATTCTGATACACGTCGGTACTGCCTTGGGGAGTATCACTACGGAGCACCTACTGGCGTCTATTGTTAGTTCCAATGATTAAATTTCTGTTTCCAAAGTAGGGCCCCCTCGTCAGGAATAATCCAAACGGGCTCCACCTGCACAAGAATTGTTGGAAAACAATCATTGTTGACCCACTAAAGGAAGACTATAAATAGGGGGAAGATAAGTGGGGTTAGACACTAAAAAGGAAATAGCTAGAGAATAGAGAGAGAACAAGTGAGGAAATACCAGAATGAGAATGTTCGGTCAACCTGGTTAGTAGTCCTTTTGGGCCTAAACTTTATCCAGAGGAACTACCCATTGTAGGATATCCATAACCCTCACATCAACAAATTAATTATGAGCTCAATCATACGGTTGGCCCATTAACCGAGAAATAGGTCACGCACAATTGACGTTGTCTATAAGGATCGCCTACTCAGTTGTAGTTCCAGCAAAATTCAACTGACTAAATATGTTTGATCATCATTCGGCGAGCTTTGCGAACAGTGGATCAAGGGGCTCAAGTTGGCAAGGAAGGAGGAATAAGAGAGATCAGGAACAGTGGTATGAACAAGCCGAGGAGCACTTCGGCTTGGGAGAAGGATATTCGCAGACGCATCGGTTAGCGTTCGAAGTTCCTGAACAAAAGCATCATGACAGGAGAGATCAGGAGCTAGAACACTTACATAGATTAGTTAGGGATTTGGAGCTAGATGTACGAGGTAGGCGTCAAAGAAGGAATCACGATGAATCCCCTGAAGGATCTGTAAATATCAGGGATAGTCGTGGAGAAGCGTCCTACCAAAGTGGACCCCTCCGATCAAGGGAGAGGTCACAGGACTTTGTTGATAGAATGTCAACTAAGCGGCATAGGCACCGAAGCGCAGCAATGGATGCTATGAGCTGAGCTTTACGCAGGGTGACATGATCACCGTTTTCTGATGAGATTGAATGAGCACAGAAGCCGAAGAGATTTAACAGACCGCCGTTCATTTTATATGATGGAAAGGCTAACCCTGTTGAATATGTTAGCCACTATATCCAAATAATGTCGCTGTATAGCCAAAATGACACGCTTATGTGTAAAGTATTCCCCTCTAGTCTTGGGCCTACTGCTTTAAGGTGGTTCAATGGGTTAAAGAATGGATCAATTCATAATTTCGGAGAGTTAATACAAGAATTCAGTGCTCAGTTTACGACATGTAGTCGGGTGCCGCAACCAGTGGACGCGCTGCTGTCTGTGCAGATGGGAGGTGGGGAAACTCTTTGAAGCTACACTAATAGGTATTGTGAGTTGTATAATGAGATTGGGGGAGGTAATGAGAAAGTAGTAGCTAGCACTTTTAGACTGGGGCTTCCAAAGGACTCAGAATTACAAGACTCGTTGACTATGAGGCCTCCCAAGAATATGTGGCAACTGATGAGGCGAATTGAGGAGTACAAGAGGTTGGACGATGATCGGTAACAAAATAAAGGCAAGGCTCCCATCAATTCGCAGTATGCAAAGGATTCATGGACAAGGGGTTTTCAATGAAGACTAAGAAGGGAATTAAGAATTCAATAACCCAATGTTCGGACCAGGGAAGTCAATGTGGCATTCAAGGAGCTTGTTCATAAGATCCTGGAGTGGATTAAGAATAAGCCGTATTTCTGGTGGTTAAGTAAGATGTCAGGTGACCCGACAAAAAGGAACTAAAGCTTGTATTACACGTACCATCGTGATAAGGGGCATACCACGAGCAATGCAGGGTACTTAAGGATCATTTGGAGCAAATGATGAAGTTCGAGCATTTGAAGGAGTTCGTTGTGGCACTTGAAGGTGGAGTTACAGGGCAGGTGTCGAAGGCTTAGAGGAACACGTTCCCACTGCCATTAAGGGTAATCGAAGTTCTCCATACGACGTCAATGGGCATGAGTGTGAACCGACATAAGGAAGTGTTAAGTGTGGTCTCAATGGAGAACGCTGAATGTGAGGCTCGACTTGAAAAGAAATTGAAGTTGGCTCAGGAAAAGATTAAGTTCGGGGATAAAAACTTGGAAGGAACAACCCAGCCGCATGATGACATTCTCGTAGTTGCTACTAGAATCAATGGCTTTATAGTGAAGAGGGTGTTAGTAGATCAGGGAAGTATTGCTGAGGTGATGTACCCCAATCTATTTAAAGGGTTGGGGTTGAAGGTGGAGGATTTGTCCAGATAAAATACCCTCTTAGTAGGATTTGATGGCAGGATGGTGGTTCCAGAAGGCCAAATTTCCCTTCCCGTGAATACAGAGGGAAAATAATTAATGGTGAACTTTATTGTGGTGAGTTCCCTCTCCCTATACACTGCCATCCTCGGCAGGCCTTGGATTCACGTAATAGGGGCAATCCTGTCCACTTTACATGTAAATGTGAAGTTTCATACCGACCATGGTGTTGCCGTGGTGAAAGGAGATCAACAGGTAGCGTGACAATGTCTGGTAACGGCTGTTAATCGAGGATCAAGCAGAAGGAATCCACCGAGCAGGATCCTTCATAGCAATTACATAAGCGGGGAAGTCCAATGAGCAAAAAATGTCGAGGACCTAATTAAAGTAAGCATACTTCCATAGGAGAACAGGAGTTTCCAAGTAGGGGCTAGTACGAAACATGAAGATTAGATGAATTTGCTATTGACATTAATGCAGAATTTAGACATTTTTGCTTGGAGTCCATATGAGGTGCCCAAGGTGGACCTAGAGTTTATTACCTACAAGCTCAATGTACATACTTTGTTTCCCCTAAAGAAGCAAAAGCCAAGGAGGTCGGCTAAGCAACACGTTGAAGGCGTGAAGCAGGAGGCTGAAAAGTTGAAGCAAGCGAGGGTAATCAAGGAGGTTTTCTTCCCAGAATGATTGTTTAACACCGTGGTGGGGAAGAAGAACAGTGGTAAATGGATAGTTTGTGTTGATTTCACCAATCTCAATCGGGCATGTCCAAAAGATCCATTTCTGGTGCCGAAGATCAATCAACTAGTACACGCTACGTGTGGGCACCCGAGGATGAGTTTTTTGGATACTTTCTAGGGCTACCATTAGGTTGCTTTGGCTGCTAAAGATCAAGAAGCCAATTATCACTACACAATAATGCCTTTCAGTCTTAAAAATGCGGGAGCTACTTATCAAAGGATGATGACCAATATGATCAAGGATAAGATTGGGAGCACGATGGAGCTGTATATATATGATATAGTCATGAAGAGTCGAGAAGATTGGAGACACGTGGACAATTTGTCGGGGGTATTTGAAATACTTAGGCAGCATAAGTTGTGTCTCAATGCTGATAAGTGTGTCTTTGGTGTGGGGGCCAGTAAGTTCCTATAGTATATTATCACCCCTTGGGGAATAGAGGTGAACCCCGATTAGATGAGTGCCATAGAGCGGCTCAAGCCACTGAACAACCCCAAGGAGGTGCAGAAATTGACCGGGATGGTGGCTGCATTGAACCAATTTGTGTTGAAGTTTGCTGATCAGTGCCGCCCTTTATATTAGCTGCTTAAGAAGTGGAGAGGATTCCGGTGGACCGAGGAATGTGAACAGGCTGAAAGCTCTTCTGCTAGTGATCATAATTTAGGTCAACAACTTTTTGATCAAATTTTTGCAGTTGAATTTTACTATTATTGATTAAGGTTTTGATTATTTTGGAAATTATGTTTTCTCGTACCTAAAGTTGAGGTTGAATTGGATGCTTATGATAATATGTTAAGTATTTTTGTTATTTGATTATCTGAAGGTGCTTACTTTGAATGGTCAAGTTTTATTTCAACTAGCCGCGAACTTGTGCGTTACACGTGATAATTATTTTTATGGTGGTTTTATTATTATTATTTTTTTTTTTACAATTTAAATTAATCTAATAATGAGTAATGTATTTCGTAATTATATTTTTATTTATTATAGGAACGATCATAATTATAATATAGGAACAATCCAAAACACCAAAAAAAAACGTAAACAAAAAAAAATTAATAAAACTTAACAATGATCAATTGAACCAATATTAGGATAATATTTTGTTTTTGATAATCTATTAAGGTTATTTTCTTTGTAGAAATTATAATTTCGGCCACCCAAAACATATTATCAAATAAACAATTATTAGCAAAATCTAAGAATTAAATTTCTATACATGCATTGTTATAAAATAATAGTAATTAAAATAAAATTGCAAAAGTTAAAATTTGTCACCTATCCAATTATTTTCATTTGGCTAACCTTTGCTTTTCTTTAAATGAATGGCATTATAGAGTACTTCTAATACAACTATTAGGAGTACTTTGTCCACCACAAAGGATTAGAAAATAAACAAAAATTAGTAAAGTCTCATAGTTTAACGTCTAAATTGAGCACTATAAAAAAATCATGATATGTAACATAATAAATACCAAATTATCCAAATCATGCTATGTAATATAATAATATTATATGTGTAGGGACTCAGTTTAGAAAGGTTCCCTAACAATACATTTCTAGAGAGTGGGACGAAGGGTTAGGCCCTAACAGACTAGCAACGGAACACAAGTCACTTTTCACCATTGAAGGGGAGTGAACCCAATTTACAACTAAGGGTAGCTCCTCGGCACTTATCCGAGGAGGTTCCTTCTCCTTTTTCTCCTTTTTGAACTGCTTTGCTCGCCCCTCTTATATAGTTCTCCTCCTCCTATCTAATTCTTCCTTATGTTGATCATTCATTTACCTTCCCTCTAACCGTCCGTCCCATCAGAGGCCTTATCAGTACTCGAGTGATTCACAATGATCAATGTTACCCTGTCAAGGGGTTACATCCCCATTAATGCAGCCAGGGGGGTTAGATGAGCGCAATTAGTGTGGAGGTGACAACCTGTTCTGGGCCTATCCCCCACCTGAAATTAGCATCGGTACACCGAGGACAAGGATGTCCTCGGCGGGGTCCAAAAAGGCATAGGTCTTCATACACCAGCCTCGGACGATCATCCCTCCTTGGCAAGGGCCTTGGGCCAAATGCAAGATGGGCCCAGGCTACCAGGCCTACGGGCCCCACAATATGCTATATGCTATATTTAATTCTTTACAATGCAATATGATAACATTTGACAATCAAAGAGAATACAAAATAAAAATAAAAACAACAACAACAATTTAAAAAACAAAACTAAATCACATTAACCCAAAATAGAGTTTTAAAGAATATAAAAAATTATCAACATAAAGTAGAGATGCAAGAAAAATAAAAAATCCACCAAAAAATTTAGAGAGAGAGAGAGAGAGCCTTTTTTTTTTTTTTGTGAGGGAGAGTTATGAACCTTTCTTTTTTTTTTTGTGAGGGAAAATTATGCATAAAATAGAAGAGATAGTGGTTCACAATGATCAATGTTACCCTGTCAAGGGGTTACATCCCCATTAATGCAGCCAGGGGGGTTAGATGAGCGCAATTAGTGTGGAGGTGACAACCTGTTCTGAGCCTGTCCCCCACCTGAAATTAGCATCGGTACGTCGAGGACAGGGATGTCCTCGACGGGGTCCAAAAAGGCATAGGTCTTCATACACCAGCCTCGGACGATCATCCCTCCTCGGCATGGGCCTTGGGCCAAATGCAAGATGGGCCTAGGCTACCAGGCCTACGGGCCCCACAATATGCTATATGCTATATTTAATTCTTTACAATGCAATATGATAACATTTAACAATCAAAGAGAACACAAAATAAAAATAAAAACAACAACAACAATTTAAAAAACAAAACTAAATCACATTAACCCAAAATAGAGTTTTAAAGAATATAAAAAATTATCAACATAAAGTAGAGATGCAAGAAAAATAAAATATCCACCAAAAAATTTAGAGAGAGAGAACCATTTTTTTTTTTTTTTTGTGAGGGAAAATTATGCATAAAATAGAAGAGATAGTGGTTCACAATGATCAATGTTACCCTGTCAAGGGGTTACATCCCCATTAATGCAGCCAGGGGGGTTAGATGAGCGCAATTAGTGTGGAGGTGACAACCTGTTCTGGGCCTGTCCCCCACCTGAAATTAGCATCGGTACGCCGAGGACAGGGATGTCCTCGGCGGGGTCCAAAAAGGCATAGGTCTTCATACACCAGCCTCGGACGATCATCCCTCCTCGGCATGGGCCTTGGGCCAAATGCAAGATGGGCCCAAGCTACCAGGCCTACGGGCCCCACAATATGCTATATGCTATATTTAATTCTTTACAATGCAATATGATAACATTTAACAATCAAAGAGAATACAAAATAAAAATAAAAACAACAACAACAATTTAAAAAACAAAACTAAATCACATTAACCCAAAATAGAGTTTTAAAGAATATAAAAAATTATCAACATAAAGTAGAGATGCAAGAAAAATAAAAAATCCACCAAAAAATTTAGAGAGAGAGAGAGAGAACCTTTTTTTTTTTTTTGTGAGGGAAAATTATGCATAAAATAGAAGAGATAGTGACAAATTTATAGTAAGAGTGTGTGAATAAGAAGGGACAAAAATAAAGGAAGATGAAGGGAAAAGGAAGAATGATATTAATGTAGAGGGTAGTGGGAAGATAAAAAGGAAAGGGAGGGAGAAAGACTGAAGAAGTAGTGGGGAGATGAAATGGTAAGGGAGAGAGAAATGTTAGAGAATTGTAAATATTAAAAAAAATAAATGTTAAAAACAATTATAGGAAAATTGGAAAAAAAAAAATCTAAAGCTTGAAAGACTTCAAATTTTTTTTTAAAAAAAAGTTGAAAAGGCTCACACAAAACCCTAAAACTGAACTGAAAAAGTTTTGGGTTGGATTTGATAATGGAACTAAATAAATAAGAGGTGGGCTGGATTAATTATGTAGGGTGATAGTTAAAGTAAATAAATAAGTAGTGGACTAGATTTATTATAGGATGATAGTGGAAGTAAATAAATAAGTATTGAGCTGCATTTATAGGACTGAAAATTGTAAAAACCCTTTTAAAATTGTTGGAAAAATTATATTTAAAAAAAAATGACATGACAACTGATGTAACACAACGTGAGAGCAGCAGCATTAAACGCTACACTTCAGCTTTTAGTAATATATAGAATATATAGATTTGCATATTGTATGTGCATTCTTTAGTATGGTATGTTTATGAGCTATTTATGTGTGAGCGGTTTAATTAATCTGACATTAGTTTATAGCGTGCGTTTGCCTTTTGCGGTTTAGGCGTTTGCCTTTTTTTAAAAAAATTGGTCTCATGGTACTGTTCATGGACTAGCCAACACCAAAAAAGCGTGAACAGTGTGTTATACGGATTAAAAAATATTTTGCTACAGTATTTTCAGTAACAAGTTTTCAGTTTTCATCAAAATAAGCTGTATCCAAACAAAGTCATAATCACACAAGAGCCTTCTTGCTACTTATTGGGCCGAATTTTTTTTAAGCCTTTCAAAATGCCTGGCCCTGTGCTATTGTGCAGAACCTAGTTATCATGGGTTTTGCTAAGCCCCCGTATTTCATATTGGGCCCCAGATAGATATTCCTTGTTCTTGGACCCTTCACGTGAGCCCAAAAGGACAGGTTTTTGTGTTCATTTAGTCCTTTAAGAATCTATATCGTTTCATAACTTAATTGCCTATTAGCTCAAATTGCGATTAATGTGATTACTAAAATTTATAATCAACCCTATAGGGTTAACATATCTAGTAATGTATATTGTATGGAGTAATCACCACCATCTTCTTACTGATTTTTGTTACTTCTTAATCGCTTTTTTCTTTTTTTCTTTTTTTAACTAAGGACCTTGATAATATCCAAAACTTTTTTTTTTATCAAATGTAATAATCGATCCCCTAAACATCTGTTCATTTATATTTTTTTAATGTGGGTCTTCTCTTTAAAGAGAAATGGGATTACTATACCCCCCTCATACTCAAGACGTATATAAACAAATCTTTTTTTTTTTTTAAAGATAATTACAATATGTTACTAACCTTTAAATACTTTTCCCTTTAAATTTTCAAGTACTTGATGCATTAGAATGTGTCAATTCAGTTAAAAGACTCTTAGCATGTATATAACAAATCTACAAAATAATCATTGCAACAAATATATATATTGACATATATACTACTAAATATTTCACATAAGACAATGATATTTGACAATTTTTCAAGTAATCAAACTCGAATGCTTGAGGGAGAGAAATTATATATCTTTGGTTTTCAAATTTGTCTTTTTTAGAATTTGATTTGGGTGCTGATTGGTAGGGAATATGAGAGGAAAACAAATTTTAAGGCTTATATCCCATGCCCATCAAGCATCAATAATTATGTTACTACTATTATTGGAGAGGCTACAGCCAACAGATCATCATTTCATATTATAATACATGTCTTTTAGCCAATGTTACAACTTTCAACTTTCAACTGCTGTAAAATTATCAAAAAAAGGGTAAAAACAAAAGGATGTGGAAGTCCAAAGCTTTTGCTATTATGTGTGTGGTCCTTGTACATGTCTGATCTTGAAGACAGATCAAATGGTCTCATGAGCTTTCATTTTCCTTCTCTAACAAATAATATCTGGCAATTATTTGTCTCTTTATTGTTTATTTGATTACCAAACTCTCCATCTACATCTGGGCCTTTCTTTTTTTTCCTCCTCTTTTTTCCACTTGTGTTGTGCACCACATACACCACTAGAATACAAGCCTTCTTCTTAATCCTAAAATTGAAATTAGAGGGCAACTACTCTTCTTTAGCATGTCTTTTATGCTCTGTCTTCTTTTCCAGAAAAGACACATTTTGATTGATTATCTTATTCTGATCAATGAGATGATCATAAGAAAAACCTCATCTTTTAGTT
This sequence comes from Quercus suber, assembly GCF_002906115.3. Classification (NCBI taxonomy): domain Eukaryota; kingdom Viridiplantae; phylum Streptophyta; class Magnoliopsida; order Fagales; family Fagaceae; genus Quercus; species Quercus suber. Next base: position 1,380,944 of record NW_027069532.1, on the reverse strand, counting down.
GTGGTTTTTATGGAGCTACTTGGTTAATCCAGTGCCACTCACCCCCTCTTTTGGGTTGTGATCCACATGGATCATTTTTTTTTTGTTTATGGTTTATCTTTCTTCTTATTCATATTCTTCTTTTTATTTTTCCATATCTATGATCTATATATATATATAAATGAATACTTATAACTTTTGATTAAGCTAATAATAATAATACCTTGAAAAATAAATTTTTGAGACATTATAATTTTATATGTTATTATTTTAATTAATTAATATATATTTTTAAATAGATTTAGATTTTATTCTATTTAAAATTCTCCATTAGAATATTACCATATCATGTTTCCTTTAAATAGTAAATAGATAATTCCATTTACAAACACAATCCTAATAAATATCTATTAATAATTATAATTATGATCAAATTCCAAATTTAAAACAAAAAATAAAATATAGAAAAAATATATGTTTTGTTAGACTTTCTAGTGAATTGTACAAGTTGTTGAGACGTGTATATATACATAATATTGATCAGTTTTTTTATTGGCGTACTTTATGCGTAATTTTGTATATCTTTTTATACGCATGGTTAATACTTAATATTGCATTCATTTATCACATCAATTAACTTTAATTCAAAGTCAGTTGTTAAAAGTTCAAATCTCACCTCTCCTTCTCACTTTTATAATTTTTTTTATTTAAAAAAAATCAAAGTTGATTAGCAATCATCCAAATAAGAGATATGCAGGAAAGTTGCACACTTGATCATAGGAAAGTTGTACACAAAATGTACAGCCAATGACATTTTCATTTAAGTAAAGACAACAAAAAAATATTAATTTATTTCCTTACTACACTCCTCAAGGTAATATAAGGAAGGAGAATTGAGGACCATTCTGCCACAAGTAAATTTCATATTCTCCTGTCTGTGACTCTCTGTATACATGACAAAATGCCCGTTATGATGTTTTGCCTTTTTGGTCCGTTCAGGTCAGCTCAAGAGAGTCAGTCTCAGGTATCAACATTTCACATCATAAAATTTTTGCTTTGCATTGAACTTTTGTTCCCCCCTAAGTAATTCCATTACACCTAAAAAATATCCTTCTATGAAATAAAAAAGGGCCAAGAAAAATATTTGAGACTTCAAACAAAGTGGTGAAGATAAAAAGAAATATGTTGAACTCATTTTGCACTGCCTTGAATACTACAAAATGCCTCTTGTGGGGTAATTAAAAAGGTTGTCGCTATGTATAATTTTTTTTTTTTTTTAATCTTAAAATGTGAAGTCTATATTTTTAAGTTGGCTACCATAAACAAATGTAACTTTTTAGTACGGAGTTTGTCTAGTTGATTGGTGTTGAAACTATCCTTGGAACAAGAGAAATGAAATTCAGAACAAATGAAGACTCAACAAATCAGAAAAGTGGACTTCTGAAGATTGCATTTCGATTGCAAGCTTGACTAATCGAGATACACTTGTCTCAACCGATCGAGACGAACATCTCGACCGATCAAGATTCGTACAGATTGCAAATCTAGTTTTCTTATCAGTCATTTGATTTAGGGTGTTGATGGATCTTAATTATATATAAATACAAATCCTAGAGCATGTTTTTGTATATTCAAAAGGGCAGTATTCTGTACACAAATTTATAGATTTTTCATACCCTTTTGGAGCTACAGTTGGAGACCTTGTTCAAATAACAAATCCAGTCAATCACAATTGCTAATCTAAATATTTGAGTGAATATCTTATAGTCACTAACTAGAGAGTTTGTGTGCAACAATTTTACAGTAGAAGAGTTTGTGGATTTGGAGTTACATGTGGTCACGACCAGTAAATACTACTTGCGGTAGCAGTAGATTTAGGGTCATGTCTATTGTACAAAGTTTGATTCTACTAGTAAAATGTTGCCTTAAGGATTGTTTAGGTTTAATTTTCCCCAGGTTTTTTACTATGAAACCACAATTTCATAAGTTTTTTTGGGTCATCATATTGCTATTTTTTGTTATTTCTACTAGATTTACTGTTTTATTGCTTTATTGGTGAAATGTTTAATTTGTGACAATTAACTTGGAAATCAATCTAAATTCATAACTTGTTAATTATTTGAAGTTTACTTATTCCATTGTAAACTCAACCAAGTGGGTCTAAAAACCCCAACATAGAATGTTGAGAGTTCTTCAAGCAATTGATTAGTTCAATGTAGTTCTTTAATCTCACACATACTAATTAAATACAATGAGGAATCCCTCATGGATTACCCCAAGATATATGTCTTACTTAAGGATTTGTATTGACTAGCATTTTCATTGTTTTTTTTTTTTTGATGAAATAGCATTTTCATTGTTTATTTTAGTTAAAATACAACTTACATAAAAATATAGCCACAATTTTAAATATTGAGATCTTAAAAACTGTACAGAACATGAATTTAAGTTATTTTTAATCATCCAATTCCCTTGGGTTTAACCAAGAGCCACAAGCTCAACCGATTAACACTTTCAAGTATATTCATAATATTTAGGATTCAAATTCATTTTTTCCAGTTATAACTATCAAATTATCTACAAAAAAATAAATAATAAATAAAATGATTTCATGGATTTTTTTTTCCCTTGTAATTAGGGAAATAGGAAATGAAGGAGGTGGGATTAGAACACCAATCATTAAAACATGGTAGATGCCAACACTTTTAGCTCAAACAAGTCCTTGTGGTTGTCTGGCATTGTTTTTATTTTTTTTAAATGGGAGTTGGATGGTAAAACCATGCTAACTTCAAAATACTATTACCAACAAAGGAAAAAACAACAAAACAATAATACTATTAGAGCATTCACATCAAGAATGTTATAATGCTATTAATAACAATCAACACACAAAAAACACACTACATCAAACATGTCAAATGCTATAATTTTTTACACCCAACTACAGTGAGTTGCCATCTCTAGTAGCTCACTATAGCAAGGTGCTATTTTTTTTTTTTTTTTGGTATCTCTCTTTCTCTCTACCTCTCTGTCTCCCTCTTTCTCACTAAGCTATGATTTGACTTCGACCTCTCTCCATCTCCCTCTTTCTCACTAAACTACAATTTGACTCTGGCAACCGGTGTGACTAGGTTATGGTGGTTGAGCACAACCGGTGAAGAAGATGAGGTCAATTTTATGGTTCATGGGTCTCTGCTATTAATCGGGGTGGCTAGGTTGTGGTGGTTTGATGAGTGTGGCTAGGTTTTGGTGGATTTTGTGATTTGATTTTAGGTGGTTTTGGTGGGTTGATCAGGGTTGATTGATTCATTTTTGGTGGATTGATTAGGGGGGCTTTGGGTTGTGAGTGTGGGTTGATTCAGTGGTCTACTAGTTGTGGGAGTGGTTTGTTTGGGGTGGTGTTGGGTTGTGGGTGTGGGTGTGGGTCTTTGCTATTGATCAAGGTGGCTAGGTTGTGGTGTTTCGGCGCATGAGTCTGGGTTTTGGTGGGTTAATTGGGGTGGCTTTGGGTTGTAGGTGTGGGTTGATTGGGGTGACGTTGGTTTTTTGGGTGTACTGTTGTGACCATTGTTGTGTTTTATTTATTGTTGTGGTTAATTATTTTGTTGTTTTGGTAGATTATTTTATTGTGTTGTATATATTATTTTAATGTGTTGTATGTTAAAATAAAACCTTTGATATTTGGTGTATTTAAAAATAAAATGTTAAAAGCTATATTTTTTGACATGTTTGATCTGAATGCTCTTATTCTCCGTTTGAGAGTTCATAAGGGAAGGGAAATGAATGGAATAGTAATAAGGGAATGAAAAGGAAATAAATGGAATGGAATGTATTTAAGTAAGGGAAAGGAATGAAAAATAATGGAATTGAATTGAATAGAATTAAGTAACCCTGATTGGATGTTTTAAAATAAAAAAATGAAAATGAATAAAAATGAATTGAATGTAAGTAATATTGTTTGGGAGTTACATAGAGGGAATGTAATTGAATTATTTTATGGCAATATTACTATTAGGCCCCTATTTTAAAATAAAGAATTGAATACACATGGGTATTTTGGAAATTTTAGTAAAAAAATCATTAAATATAGTTTCATTCCCTCCCATTCTTCTTAATTTCGGAGAGAATGAAAATTTAAGGTTTTAATGGAATAGAGAGGAATGAGTGTTCCCTTTTACTAATTCCATCTCTTCCTACTTAAACTCTCAAACAAGAGAATGAGCTTTTCATTCCCTCCATTAAAACTCTCAAACAAGGAAATTGAAGAAATATTCTAAAATTATTTTTTTCATTCATTCAATTCCATTCCATTCTCTCATTCCAAACAAAGCCTTAGAGTTATCTATTAAAAAAAATGGGAAAAGTTAAGACATGCTCTAAGGGCATTAGTTTATAAACTAATTTTAAAAACATTTTATGAAAAAAATGATAAACTAATTAATTTTTTTGACAACTTTTTATATTTCTCATAAAAGTAATATCAAACTTTCTTAAAATAATTTATTAATAATTGCCTAAAAGCACCCATTAACATAGCAGTTTTTACTTTTTAGTCCATAAATTATCATCCTATTAATTATTCAGTAAAAAAAAAAAAAAGGACTTTGTCAATGAATAAATAGCTGATCCACGTCAGATTAGTTTCCCGCCATGGATGTTGTAATCTCCCGCCTAGTTGAGCGTGATTTGTATTCAAGTGTTTAGAATTTGGAGTTCAAAACAAAAAGCCCAAATTTTTATTGTGTTTCTTTTTCCCTCCCTTTTTGAATGGCAGACATGTGGAGCGTATGAGTTGTCATTAACCTTCTAATCCGTATTCCTGTTGGCCGTTCCAGGTATTAATTAAGTTTGCAAATAGCCCAGCCTTTGAGTTTAGTGTTTACGTTTATAGGAACTAATGCGCTTGCTTAAAATTGGTCCAGTTTAAAACAAGGATTTGGGGTCCGTTTAGATTGAAATTATTGTTACTAAAACTGAAAACTAAAAATTGAAAACACTGTAACAAAATAATTTTTAAATGTGTAAATAGTATTGTGAGATCCATTTTAATATTTTTTTTAGTGCGTAAACAGTACTAAACAGTACATGAACAGTGCTAAACAGTGCATGAACAGTATTTTTGTCTCTGCACATTAAAATCATGTGATTTTACTGTATATTTTGAAAATCTATCCGTTGAATTACATGTTCTTTACGCTCTTAATGCACATGTCAATTTTTGTGTCAATCGGATATCATTTACTATATAATCTATAATCTTATATTTTATGTATAATTTTAAATTACAAAAACTTGCAATTTAAAATTTTATTGATGACATAGCTATTGATCTTTAATTTTCTTGAAATTTTGCAAATATGGAGGATATAAGAAAAAGATGTAATCCAACGGTGGATTTGTCAAAATTTATCTCCAATAAAGAGATATTGAGTGAGTTTGTAGCTTAAGGTTACAATCAATTTTGTAGCTAAACTTTGTCCTTAAGTAAATAAATAAAAAAGTTGAATTTTAAAATATAATGTAATCAACTCTACTTTTTATAAATTATTGAGTTCTTTTTAATTTGAAGTGTTTTTTTTTTGTTTTTCGTTAAAAAAAAAAAAGTGTGTATTTTTTGTTTATTAATGCTTACTACTTCTCAATGTAGGTGGGGCTTTTTTTAAAACTCCTTACAAGTATATTTTTTGTTTATTAATTAACAAGTGCATAAAGACACCCATTAAAAAAAGCCTAAAAAGTTTTTTTTTTTTTTTTTAAATGTATTGGTGTCTTATGTTGATGGTAAAAAACAATCATAAAAAATGAATAATACATTGAGCAAAATAATTTGTAGAACCTTTTTTTTTCTTTATATATATGCAATAGGATTTGAACCTATAATGTTTTTATGATGATTATTTTTTATCATTAGATCAAGACATTAATTGGTATGGTGTAACAAATATTCTAACCTACGCCTCTTATATTATGACAATAAATTTTATGAATTAGATTAAATGGAATCCATTCTTTCATATAACTATTCAATTGTTCGATTGACTATATTAAAAAAAAAAAAATATTGATATCATGTTCTGATAGTATATAACAATCATCATATAACAAATTATATATGTTCATAAAAAAAATGATTATTGTAAAATACAATTATATTTTTATACCCCCCTGGATCCTTTTGGGTATTGGTCAATAACACATAGTTTTATATTACGATCATCTCTATTTGAAATTGATCTATTTTATGGTTCAAATTAGATATTTCAAATCTAAAGATATGTTCATTGTCACGTCATTTAATTTTTAAACATTATGTCTCTATACAGTCTATAATATACTATCAAATTTGGCTTGCTTTTAGTACTTTTTTAATTGAAATCTTCTTTTATTTTAATGAGAAACTGTCACATTACCTACTAATTAAATAAAATGTGAAAATTAAAACACACTACCACTTGCCATTGTGTATTTAAAATAAATGGAGACTTCCAATTAAAAAATTACTAATGGTAAGCTAAACCCAAGAATAATAAGATTTGTGTCACTTAAATTGGGAAGTAAGAAAAGTAGCAAAAACTAATAAAAAGTTGGACTTTTTCACTGCCTAGAAAAAGTGGATCAATTGATTGAAAATTTTATGAAATCTTCTTTTATTTTAATGAGAAACTGTCACATTACCTACTAATTAAATAAAATGTGAAAATTAAAACACACTACCACTTGCCATTGTGTATTTAAAATAAAGGGAGACTTCCAATTAAAAAATTACTAAAGGTAAGCTAAACCCAAGAATAATAAGATTTGTGTCACTTAAATTGGGAAGTAAGAAAAGTAGCAAAAACTAATAAAAAGTTGGACTTTTTCACTGCCTAGAAAAAGTGGATCAATTGATTGAAAATTTTATCTTTAACAATTGCCTTTAAGACACTTGATAATAAGAACAGGATTTGTTAACATATCAAGGTATCAAAAAAATATTTTTTAAAACATTTTCAAAAACATAATCAAACGCTACCAAACAAATTATTCTCTTCAAAATATTTTACATTGAAACAAATGCGACAAAAACATTCAAAAAGTTTTCCTTGGCTTTAGTTACATTTAGCAAAATTGAAATAACATTTAGATCATTTTTATTTTATTTTTCCTAATTTTAATATGATGAAGTAATAAGAGTCACTTCAAGATAGAGGAAAACTTTGTACAAAGGAAAGAAATGTATCAGTAGCATCAGACTAGTCAGGAAAATAATTAGTACTAGTAGAAAAGTACTTGGGAAAAAAGCGTAGTAATCCACTGTAGAAACTATAAAAACTCTAAATTGATTGAATGCAACAATGTGAAACGTATTGAACCCCAAAATGTGGTACCCCCAGTTGACCTAACAAAAATGGGAAATTGTGAATTTAGATACTAACATCTCTGACCACAAATGGGAATCTAGCTGCACTGCACCACCAACATATGCCTTTCCTTGACTCAATTATTAAACCCCAAACAAAATCAAAACCAAAACCCAAAAAAAATAGTAATAATAATAAAAATTTCTCACTCCCAATCCATGGCGCCCTTTTTTGCTTTTCATTTCAAGAACCCTCGTTTTTTTTTTTTTTTTTTTTTTTTTCATTATTTTGGCGGGTCCCCACTAACCCAAAAAAAAAAAGAAAAAAAAAAAGAAAAAAAAAGTTTGAGGTGGCAAGGTCAAAACAGTAATTTCACAAATACAATAGGGCTAGGGTTTCGCGTCCCATTTATATAAGGTGGTCTTTTTTAGATCTACTGCGGCTGGTTCTTGTGTCGGTCTCTCTCTCTCTCTCTCTCTCTCTCTCTCTCACACACACGCAGTGCCTCGTCTCTCATTGCATGTCGTTTCTTTTAGATTCCCAAACGTTCCGTTTCAACAACCATAGATTCTCTCACTTCAAACACAAGAATAGCTCTTTTTTATTTATAATCTGTTTTTCCTTCTCTCTCTTTGCTGCTCTGATTTTGCTATGGTGTGAGGTCTGTGATCTCTTTGTTGTCTGATTCTTTTGGATTTTTAAGGATTACCCACTTCCTCTTTTAGCTAAACAAGCAATACCCACTTTGGGTATTGGTTTCTCCTATCTGGGTTTTGTTTGGTTTGGTTCAAATCATTAAAGAAAATGGTGGATCTGAGTGATAAAGTGAGTATTTTATACCATTTCTTTTTGCTCTCTTACTGTTTGATCTGTGATCTGAAAGATTCGAGCTTGATCAGAATGATTTATTTGTTTTATTGCAGGGATCGGAGTCTGAGACCCACAAGAAGACCTGTGCTGATTGTGGTACCACAAAGACCCCTCTTTGGCGTGGCGGCCCAGCTGGTCCAAAGGTAATAAAAGAACTCTTTTTATCAAAAACCCAGTTTCTCTATCACTGATTTGTGGTACTACTCGATCAGAAATTGATATTGGGTTTTGATTTTTGCAGTCACTGTGCAATGCTTGCGGGATCAGAAGCAGGAAGAAGAGAAGAGCTAGTTTGGGTTTGAACAAAGAGGACAAGAAGAGCAAGAGAGCTAGTATTAATGGCAGCAATAACAACAACCATAATAATAAGATAAGCAATAGTTTGAAGCAGAGGCTATTGGCTTTGGGAAGAGAGGTTTTGATGCAGAGATCAACGGTAGAAAGGCAACGAAAGAAATTAGGTGAAGAGGAAGAAGCGGCTGTGCTATTGATGGCTCTATCTTATGGCTCTGTTTATGCTTAGGTCTTCTTCAAAGAAATTCTTAAAAAAAGTGTTAGAATTTTAGGGATGTGGATCCTAACCCTGGAAGTGTAATCCTGCTTCTATAATTATTGTTATATTTATTTTTTTTAGGAGAATTTATATTTTGTCTTTTTTAATTTTTACAGTTATTTTTAGTATTAATAACTAACTGTTTTTGGGAACTGGAAGAGTATTTTATGAAGTGTAAGAAATGGAAATTGATCCTATATTTGATAATGTTGGTCTAAGATGTTGTCTTGCCCCTTTGAATATATATATATATATATTGCGGCTCTTTTTTGCTTTTTATTTTCTTTGGTTGGTGGTGATGTTTATCTCTTGACTCTTGTTATGGTGGTGATATTTTCATGTTATGGGACATACGCACTTACTCAAAAAAAATTAATAATAATAATAAAGGATAGGAGGAAAAATTGATGATGTGAGATGAAATCATGAAATATGGGCCTTTTGTGTACTAGCGTAAAAAACATTTTCCCTTTTCATATTTGGTGAGAATCTCTCTTTATTTATTTTTTTTTTTCCCTTTGTTTCTTTTTGGGTTTTTCTACTTCAATCATGGGAGTGTTTTGTTGTATTGAGTTTTTTACAAATTGGGATCCATTGTAATAAGAAAAGAAGAGGGAATATGAAATTTGTATTTCCCGCTGTCATGTTTCCGAGAGTATTGACTATTGAGAAAGCCCGTTTGTTTGCATAATTAATTAATTGATTTAACTTTTATACGCAACAAAATGCAAGTAGATTACTAGATTGCACAAATACCTGGGGGCACAGAGCTCTTTATAAAATAGAGGTGTTTTTAAGATAGTTATTAATAAGTTATTTTATAAAAAAATTAACGTTATTTTTATGAAAAATATAATAAGTTGTCAAAATAAATTATTATTTTTATTTTCTCATAAAGAGTTTTTAAGACTATTTCTTAAATTAATGCACTAAGTGTCTAAGTCATTCATTTAACCTTTCCCTTATAAAATATATTTAAATTGATAGCAATTAGCACATAGGTTCAATTTTAAGTATGTGGATTCTTCTAAAAAATTTTAAGTATGTGGCACCCGAAAAATAGAGAGTATTTGGCACAAATTTCTCACAAGACAAGACATTGAGGCTGTCTACTTCATTTCGTTTAGATGAGTCATTATATAGGAGGAAAATGTTGACAAAAGTTGACTGTGACAAACAAAGATGTCAGTTCCCGATTTTTTTTTTTTTTTGAAGTAAAAATTTACTACATTATATTTTGTTTTTGTTTTTGATTTTTTTGTATTTTTTTTTATCATAAGGTCAAGATATTAGCGACTTTTATCTTGGATTAGATAGCATTTTATCACAATTACTTACTTGACAACAATATACTTTTCCAATTAATCTGAGTATTTCTTTGAAAATGTTTAAATAGGACTTTCTGAAAGCAAAAAACTTCTATAATGCTGAATTCTTTAGAGAAATCTACAAAGAACTCAACGGTGTTTGGAAATCTCATGTTACAAATAACAAGAGGAGTGCAATGAGCATGAATTGTTTGGTGGAAGGAATAGTTGACCAAACATCGAGACTAGAAAAGTTCAAAAAAATTCTTATTGAAAAAATTGCCAATATATTTTATTTTCTCAAAAATGAGGTTTTGAACCCAAAATTTGAAAAAAGAAAAGAAAAGAATTGTTCTATTTGAAAAAGCAAAAGGCTTACTGCCTCATGACATTTTTGAAGTTCTTCAACAAAAACTCAAAAACAAAGGAATAACGATTAGAAAAATCTTGTGTTAAAGTTATAGATATATTAATCTTCACAAAGGATTACCAAAGCTAACACTTTGCTGATCATAAAGAACCGTATAAGTGTATAACGTATATTTTTTTTTGGAGAAAGAAGTGTATAATGTATATTGAATATGTAGAATGAGGGGAAATAATTACCAACCTACTATATAAGTAATGACAATTAAAAGGCTGTTTGTTACTCAAATATCAATTAACTACACGCCAATTGCAGATTAAGTTAAAAATCAAAATAAAATAAAAAAAGTCTTTTTTTTTTGAGGAAGAAAATAAAAAAAGTCATAACATACTATATGAGTTATTTTTATTGACAGATGACACAGAGGTCCTACGTCATATTGATGATAGCTAGAGCCCTTTCTCTTCACCATCACTAAATGATGATGAATATCACAAACTCATTAATCAGACGGAGGGATAAGAAATACATGCAAGAAGCTTTGTAGAGATTTGCAAACAATAAAGAGACAACATATTTAAGATGACAATTTCGTAATTTCATAAATAGTCACTTTAGAAAAGTTAGGATAGTTTTGCTATTAGTGGATTTTATCAACTTGTAGCATTAGAAGATCTTTATTAATAGTCTTCTTGTACTCCATTTTTGCTATATTAAGCAGTGTATGTATATTTGTAGAAGAATAGCGAAATCAATAGCTTTCAGCTCTCATATACTTAAAGCATGTTTGATATTAGCTTAAACTTGTAGTTTTTAGCTTTTTATTCTTATATACAGCTTTTTAAAACATTATTTTTTTTCCTTTACTTTTTCAAAATTTTTTAAAATATGTGTATACTTTTTTATTTTTTGGTTAAAGGTATTAGTATATTTTTTAGTAAAAAGTTAGATAAATTGTTCCAAAACGGACACTTAGGGTCTGTTTGAGATCTGCTTATTTTGCTGAAATTGAAAACTTTTTGCTAAAAGTACTATAGATAAAATTAAAAGTTAGTTAAAATAGTACAGTGAAACCCATGAATAGTACCAAAATGTGTAGTGAGGTCCATGAATGGTAGCAAAAATAAGCCGAATAGTAAAATAAGGTGGCAAATTTCATCCATCCCAAACGCACCCTTAGGGTCTGTTTGAGGTCTGCTTATTTTGCTGAAACTGAAATTTTTTTACTAAAAGTACGATAAATAAATGTAAAAATTAATTGAAATAATATAATAAATTTATAAATAGTAGTAAAAATAAACTAAATAATAAAATAAACTTACTTTTTAAGCTGGAGCGGAACCGACACTCTGTGAGTTTCTTCTACAAATGAACATACATAATCACCTAATGATACTACAGTCTACAGTCTACATCATAGAGAATTGACATGAGATAAACTTTGTTACTCAATAATGACAATTATAAAGACCTAATGAGTGCTCTTCATTAAGTAAGACCCGTCAACGGAGTAGCCTGTTGCCCGAAGAATCTAGTTTAGAAATTGACAAAGAAATTTTGCACATAATTGTGCAATCTGTGACTGAGAGAAATCATTGAAGCAGGGACTTTTTAGGAAGATTATGTGAGGAATTACTGTTGCGTGTGTGACTGACTGTGCAAGCATAAATCATAATTAAAAGTGAGGAAGAGTAAAAAAGGTCACGTAAGCAAATCAAAATCAAAAGCTAGGAGCGAGGCTCTTTTTGATTTTTACATAAAGGGACCAGTCTCAATAAATTTGTAACACTACAGTTGATAGTACTACGGCAATTCTGTTTTGTCTGTTTCATCAAAGCATAAATAATTTGATTCAATTAAAATTCGTATCTAAAATATATGTGTCAACCCTTTCAAAAAAAAAAATATATATATATATATATATGTGTGTGTGTCAACTTTTGAACACACGTACGGTGAGCCGCCCCTACCTTGTACCTATTACAATAGAGCGAAATGATGCTCCCTATTTCATAACTTACATTGTAGAAGCAGCACGTGCTTTCAGTCTTTCACTTCAATGGCAAGCTGCACTTCACTGCCCATAAACCTAATAAATGGTAGTTGGAAATACTTGGAATAAAAGCTAATAATAAGTGATAGAAAATTAAGAATGTAAGGTTAATTGGACTTGGATCCATCTTCAAGTATTGGGTCAGATGATCAACTATCCTAAAAGCTTAAATTAATAGAAATTGATGAATTTAATTATTTAGTCATTATTCTTACATTTCTTATTAAATTAAGATTTAGATTTTAAATTTTGGATTTCGGACTTCCACTTCATAAATGAAATCAAATGTGTGAAAATTTTAATTTACTTATGAGTTATGGTATAAAGTAGAGACAAGGTTCAAATTAGAACCATCTATTTAGGCAATTTCCTTAACATTGACAAATTACCATTTATTGTAAAAGTTTAAGGCTTTGAGCTACTGGAAAATGACTACTAAACCATTAGAAGGTCTACCTTCAACTAGAAATTTTTGCGATCACCATCCTAATTTGTGATTGATTTACATCCATCATTCAAAATTAGTCAAAATTAAATAAAAAAAAAGGACTATTTGAGTGGTAGAGTGACTAATATGTTAAAATTAACATATTAATTTACATTGTGTATTCACCCTAATCAGCCTACAAATGAGTTAATTTCAAAAATGATTTTGCGTAGTGGACTAAACATTACAAAGTAAAAACGATGTAAACTATTAATTGTAAAAAGAAAATAAATTATGATAGAAATTATCACATAGCTTAGGGATCAAGATCTTTAATAGTTTATAGGGAACTCTACCACATAAGTTTTTTTTACTCAAGACCATTTATTTTAGAATATGATTAAGATTATGTCATATCATGATTCCACTAAAATAATGATTTTTTAAAAAGAATTCAAACATTTATACATAACGTCGTTAATGTGAAGAACAGAGGGAAAAAAAAAAACCCTCGGAGGTTATTAAAGCCCTTGTTAAACATCATTTATCAAAATCTCCACACATGTGCACACTCCTTTATGTGTACATATATATGAATTTTTAATTAACGATTCAAATTTAATTAAAAATAATCAATATTTATAATAGAATGTTGGCAAAATAAAAATTGCAATCAGTACATCAACAAAAATAATAAATACAACCAAGCCATAATTCTAAAACTTTGTGATAAGATATGAATTTAATAGACAAATCAAATCAATCATATAAATTCTTTTTTTGTCATCAATAAAATAATAAATAATAAATAAAAATTATAATTATAATTTTTTATTTTATGTTTAAAAATTCCCACATCGGTTTATAAGTTTATGTAGTGAGTCTTATATTAACACTAACATACCTCTTTATTTTTTATTTTTTTATGACTCCCTTATGGTTAATATATGTGAAAATCGAAAACAACAACAAATTATGGCCTGTTTGGTAAGAGATTTCTAATAACTTTGTTTAAGTGTTGTGAAAATATGTGTGAGTAAAAAAATGATATAAAAATACATGTTGTGGACCTTGTGGTGTTTAAATAACGAAAACTGTCCCTCCAAAAAGTGCTTAACCAAGATGTTTACTTTATGGATTTCATATTCTAATATGATTGTTTTCCCCTTTGTATACTTTTATGTGTTTCGTTTGTATCTTAATGGGTAATTACCTTCTTTAAATATCAAAATTCATTAAAAATATATAATCGAAATATTTTGTATTTTATTAATGCTTTTAAGTTGAAACTTTCAGCTTATAAAAGGAAAAAACTATTAGAAAAAAATAATAAATAAAAACATCAAGGGTTTTGATCAATTAGGAAATAAATAAATAAATAAAAGAATATTATTATTACCATCCAAAACAGATTGAAAAGAATTCAAGTTCTTTACTTAATAATATGTATAAAATTTATTTGCAATAAATAAAATCTTTAAATAATTACATAATAAACACTAGAGTTACTTTTATATATATATATATATATTTTTTTTCTTTTTTTTTGCTTTTTTCTTCTTCACTTTCGATTTCACTCTCACTCTCACTCACCAAGTTGGCAGTGTATGAGGAATTTAAAGATTGATTATCTTCATCAACTAAACCAAACATGGTTGTTTCATAGTGGAAATTCATTAAAATATTTTCATATTCAAAACAAGTGTTTCTTAATTTGTTAACGATTTTAATTCTTTCTTGAAAAGAAAGTTGTGGATCTTTGTATAAATATCTCCCATAGTAGAAGATCTCTTTATGTTTCATACATATTTGGTGTAATTATAGTCAACTTCTTCTTGAATGACCATTAAAAATATTCTCTCCCACCCCACTTTTTTTCCCATAAAGAAAAGTTGTGCGAGAAAATGACTAAATCTATCATGGTCCTTAATCCTTACAGCCCCCTTGACAAAAACTCCAATCCCAACATGTTGAAGTGAATTAACATGTGGGTGGATCGGCCCAAGTTTTAGGTTTGGGTCTACCTTTACGAATGAGAAGGGAATTGTTGGAGAAATTACCAATAAAATGAAGAAAACGATGCAGCAGAAATTCACTTTTGACTTGTCTCCTCTAGGATACAATGGCCTAACAATTCGTTGTGTAGCTCGGACCAACCTTGCATACATGGTTGAGCTCAAAGCTCCACCAAAAGAAACACATTTCTTTGGCCCAAAATCTCTCAAGTATTTAGGAGTATTATTGAATTCACTCTCTCACCCAATACTCTTTACTTTAACTATTTATCTTCATTCACTCTTGATATGAAATTAGTCCGTAGCATAGCCATATATATAGTCTTCCAATCCTTCTCATAACCTACATGTTATTTATTATTTTAGATAACTCTTCTAAATTTATTTAATTTAACTTACATACAAGTTAACTCTTTCTTTAACAAATTCCACTATAACTCATCTCTTTATTAATCTTCATTTTAATTTAAGTTTTAACGTACTTTAAATTAAAATGCACTAACATTCCCCCACTCATTTTAAATTTAAATTAGGAAAATGAGAGATTACTGGGCAAAGAGGGATTATCATGCATCATGAAAGTGTGCTCTGCATTGAACCTTCACTTAGTGAAACATCAAGCTCTACTCCAGAGTTAGTAATGGTCTCCGACTTGAACTATGATTGCTTAAGGGAAATAAAGTATTACTGCTTACATATAACGATCCAGGTGTTGACATGAGCTTTACTAGCTAGCACTTTACGGCCCTGTGTTGATACTAGTTTTCATGAGCGTCTTTGAGAATAAGCCCAATTCTCATAGGGAGCGGCCCCACTCCCATGCTCACAAATGTGAAATCTGTCTAGGGTGCTCCTATAACTCTGACACCCACCTCATAAGAGCTACATATTGTTCATTAAGAGTTTTAAAAAAACTCAACCTCCTACACATTACAAGATAAATGCATTTAGACCATAGGGATGAATTATTTATTTATTTTTATTTTTTCAAATAAAATTAAAATTAATAATGCATTTTCTTATGACCATCATATGATTCCTTTTTCCCATTGAACTTAGTTCTCAGGATCTCTGGTCCCCAAGTTGGATATCCTCATACATGACTCATGATTGTATGGGCTTCAATCCCATCCCCCTCGATGTATTCCAGACCCTTTCTCTTGTTAAGGCCTTAGTTAATGGATCTGCAAGATTATCACAAGATTTAACATATTCTATATTAATGATGCCATTACTCAAATAAGATCTCACAGTATTGTGTTTTCTTCTAATGGGTCTAGATTTGCTGTAATAAAAATGATTACGTACTCTACCAATTGTAGCAGTGCTATCACAATGAATTAAAATAGGTGGTATTGGTTTTTCCCAAAGAGGAATTTCATGCAACAAATCCCTTGACCAGTTTGCTTCCTCACTTGCTAAAGTTAAAGCTATAAGCTCAGCCTTCATAGTAGAGTTAGCAATAATGGTTTGTGTTAGGACATATGTGAATCATGTTAGGAATATATGTTATCTAGAATTGGCTAATCCTTTGACAAAGCGCACTTTACTTGTAATTGGGTAGATTTAGGATGTGTTTAATACTTCAAGAAATAAGAGTTCAAGTCCAAGTGTTAAAACCATGCAAGTCTGTTCAAGAAACAAGTGAAGAAGTATTAGATTTTAAAGCTTGACAGATAGCATCTATCGAGTTTTAAAAGGCTTGTTTAGCTTGATACTCAACAGTTGCTCGATAGATAACCTATCTATCGAGATTTATGAAAATTAGATTTTCAAATCTGATTTCACACCAATCTGTGTATACATATTTAGCCTTTCTTTTTCACAACCCTAAATATATATAAGGATTATTTTAAGAGTCGTCACAGATGATGCAAGTGGAAGCAACTTAATGCAAAAGTTTTTAATAAGCATATTGTGACCGAAGTGTTAGGTTCTACGGATTTAGGATCTAAATTTTTTAGAACTTCAATATGTAATGTTGGCAAACCATGATCAAAACTTAGAGTCTAGATTTAGGCTGCTCAAAGTTTGTTTATTGTAAAGTTGGAATCGAGTAATTGTAGAAAATTACTGTTCACTTTCTGCAAGGCTCGATCGATCGAAAATTATACTCAATTGATCGAAGCTCGTGCAAATTGTTTTTCTGCAGAATTTTCCAACTCAGCCCAAGCCTGTATGATGTGTAGGGTTTTATGTTTTGCCTTAAGTATAAAAGGAAAAATCCTAACCACGTTCTGATGTTGTTGTTTATGCTGTATGTGTGAATCTCATGTAAGATCTAGAAGTGTTTGCCTGCATACATACTTAGGGTTATCAGGATCAAGATTGATGTCAAGAGCTTGGTGATCGTTTCAGTTGCTGCATAAAGAGTTTAAAGAAAATGCAAGTGGGAGTACTTGTGGTTGCTATGAATCCAAGAAAGAAGTAGTATGTGGACTCAGAGATGTAACGTGGTCATGGTAGTAAGTTTTGTACTCGAGGTAGCAATAGGATGTTAGTGGTCTAAGTCGCTATTGTAAAACTTCAATTCTTTCATAGTGGATCTATTTTACCTTGAGGATAGCTAGGTTAAATCCTCCTCAGGTTTTTTACTGATTTGGTTTTCTTGGGTTATCATATTGTTGTATTCTTTATTTTCTGCATTGTTGACATGATATGATATACTTGTGTTAGCTTAGATTTGAATAATTTACCTAAGTAATCACTAGGCTAAATATCTAGGTTAACCAACTTGAGTTTTAAGGGGTCTAAAAATGTACAAGTGGTATCGGAGTGGGTTAGCTCTAGTATTTAGATCCTTTGATCTAAGAGTTGATCCTTGACCCCTGTTGTCATGGAACATGGTCACTCTCTCGTGATCCCACCTCATTTTGATGGGAATAACTATGCTTATTGGAAAGTAAGGATGAAAACATTCCTGAAATATATTAATGAGAGAGTCTGGAATTCCGTTGAGTATGGATGGGAGAAGCCCACTACTCTAGTTAGTGAGTGACAAACTTCTCAAAAAGAAGTAGCCGCTTTTAATAGCAAAGCCATGAATGTTATTTTTAATGTTGTTTCTATGGAGGAATTCAAGAGGATCTCAAATGTTGAGGTTACTCATACTGCATGGAATATTCCCCAGACTATGCATGAAGGCACAAAGGCAGTTAAGATTAACAAACTGCAGCAGTTAACTACTAGATTTGAAAGTATTAGAATGTCTGATGATGAATGTTTTGATGAATTCTATGTTAAACTGAATGATATTGTTAACTCTACTTATAATTTGGGTGAAATCTATGATCAACCTAAAATTTTTAGGAAGATACTTAGATCTTTGAGTGAGGACTTTAGACCCAAAGTGACTGCCATAACTGAAAGCAAGGATGTGGATTCCATCCCTGTTGATGAACTTGTAGGATCTCTCTAGTCCTATGAGTTAGACCTACTTAAGATAAACAAATCCAAATCAACGACTCTTAAGTCAGTTGATGATGTTGATGAAAATGGATTTGATAATGAACTCTCTGCTACAGAGATTGCATATTTTGCCAACAACTTTAGAAATTTTCTTAGGAACAATAACAAAAGGGCAAGAGGTAAAAACAATGTTGAACCTAAAAATTTTAGGAGGAATAATCCCACTAAAGTGAACAGTACTGAAAAACCTAAAGAAAAATTAAGTCAAACCTCTAATAATTCTATGGTTCAACAATGTTTTGGTTGTCAAAGTTATGGTCATGTGAAATCAGAATATCCTACATTCTTGAGATTAAAGGGTAAGGCTATGACTGTAACCCTTAGTGATGAAGAAGTTTCTGACCATGATTCTGGTAGTGATGAGGATAAAAACTATATTGCTTTCACAACTACTGCAATAGTTGATGAAAGTGTTGTAGTTGATGAGAACCCTTCTAATGGGAAACTCTCTGAGAATGCTGATTTGCAAGAAGCCTATAATAAGCTTTGTATGGTTGTTGCAAATGATGCTATAAATGTTGATTTAGGTTTACAGATAATTGCTTCTCTTAAACTTGATAAGAAAAATTTACTCATGAAATTGTTTGATGCTAATGAATTGCTTGAGAACATAAGTTAAGAATTTGAAACTTAAATTATTTGTTGCTAGAGAACAAACAGATAGTCCTGCTAGTTCTAAACTTGAACACATGATTTTAAAAAACAAATCGAGCATCAAACCGTTTTTTAAAAAATTTTCGGTTCAACCTCGGTTTTTGCCCGGTTTTTCGGTTGTTGACCGGTTTTTGGGGGTTTTAACCGGACTGGATTGGCTCCCGGTTCTCGGTTGAACTGGTCAGACCTTTTGGTCCGGTCCAGTTTTTAAAACAGTGCTTGAACACATGTTGTGTATTCAGAAGTCTCCCTTAGACAAAATTGGTCTGGGTTTTGAAAATAACATCTCCGTGCCTAAGAATCATTCCACAAACTTTCTTTATTCTTCTGAGCCTCCCGTGAGTGAGATTGTCAAACCAGCAAAAGTTACACATCCTAAGAAGATTAAGGTTGATCTCAAAGAGTCTAAACCTAAGACTCCTAACCCTCCTAAGGAAAAGTTGCATGATAGACTTGTGGGGGTTTGTCATTTTTGTGGAAAGTCTAGCACATTCGTCTAAACTGTTTCAAGTTGCAAGCTGCTAAATGAGCAAATAAGTCAAAAGTACCTGTGCCTTAAGCACAAGATCTCGGGGTACTTATTGGTGAATTGGTAAAGCCTTAAGCCTTTATTCCAATCTTGGAGTTGCTCAGCATTCTAGTATGAATAATAACTCTATTGCAAGAGTTGCATCTAAAACGTTTTGGATGCAAAAGGCTTAATCTAATTGAGTGCTTCTGACATAGTCCTTATGCTTCATCTTTCTATTCTTTGAGACTATTCTTCTTTGTTGTTTTGTTTTCTTTTTTTTCTAGGATTTGCATTGCATAACATTGATGCATTTCATACTAGGTTGTTTTTGTTATTATTTTCCCAAAAAAAAAAAAACAAAAAAAAGGGAAAAGGAAAGACAAATGTGTTTGCATTATTTTTCTTGGATTTGAAATCAAGGTTGGCCATATTATCTTTACATAACAAGTTTATGTACCTTGTTTAGTTTGGATTAGCTTATTTTATTACGCTTTACTAATTTGAGCTTTGTAGTGCATGTTGTGTAGGAGTTGTTTATAGTTTTTGATCACATGATCTTGATCTTGAAGTTGCATGCTTTTGATTGTAAGGACTAAAAAATCCTAAGAGAAAAGCATAAATAACCATCTCACCACTGTTTACTAACCAATCATGAACACCTTAGTGCGTATCATATGATTAAAATCCTAAGAGAAATGCATAAATAACCATCTCACCACTGTTTACTAGCCAATCATGAACACCTTAGTGCATATCATATGATTTTGCGCTCGAGAAAATGTAGCACATGCATAAAAAGAACATAAGGTGTAGCGTCGGCGTATAATAATAAAATTGATGTGTATATTATTGGAATATTATAAATTTCAAATCAAATAAAATTAGTGTGTACATTATGAGACAAATCAAGAAACAGACATTATTGCAAGCTTTTTTTTGGAGATGTGAGAGTTATATGATGTAACTCTTTAGATGA
The DNA here is from genome assembly GCF_002906115.3 of Quercus suber. Taxonomy (NCBI): domain Eukaryota; kingdom Viridiplantae; phylum Streptophyta; class Magnoliopsida; order Fagales; family Fagaceae; genus Quercus; species Quercus suber. The sequence continues at coordinate 1,360,424 of NW_027069532.1, read as the reverse complement.
TAGTCACTTTCAAACTTATGTGATGAATTTTGTGGAAATTGTGATTGATCACTATTTATTTATCGCCTCACATGTATCTCAAGTTATTCTAGTTACACACACTACACAAGTTACTATTTGCTAAACTTAGTACATTATATTGTGTATAATCTTGTTGTGGCCATCCAAGATTAAAGGTTTCTTGATTTTAAAGCAAAATATGTTTAAAGTTTGAGATTTGAGAACAAATTGATAGAAAATCTTGTTTTTGGAAGATCTGGGTCAGATTCAAGGGTTTTTAAAAAAAATTTCATCTCATACTCATGCATTCCACTCATAAAACATTGTGCTTTGAGGAGTTTCTGCATAAAAATGTTCTGTTTTTCAAAAAATTGATTTTTCCAGATTTTTGATCGATCAAACCTATTGCTCGACCGATCAAAATTGTGATGAAAAACTTGGTTTGACTCTGCTTGGCTCGATTGCTACTTGATTGATGTTGGATCGATCGAATGTGATTTTCAATCGATCGAATTTAATTTTCGACCAATCGAAAATCGTTAAGAGAGTTTTTTAAAACAAGCTTTTCACGTGTTCTTCACTATCTTAAACTTTTCAAAAAAACTTCTCTCTCTCTCTTCCTTTCTCTCTATCTCCCTCCTTGACTGATCCAGATTCAAGTCTAATTTTTGTTGTTTCCCATCCAATTTTCTCTAAAGATTTTGTCTTCTTGCGACGGTAAGACATTTCTACCCCTCCTTTTTCATTTTATTCACATATTTCATGCATTTTTCATGCATTTTAGGTGTAATTTCTTCAAACTTAATGATTTTTGGGATTTTTGATTTTTTAGTTGGTTTTTGTCCAAATAGATTCATGGGTTTTTGTCTTTAGATGCTATTAACTTGATTCTCATGCTTTAATATGATTAAAATTGTGTTTTGGGACAATTTTGAGGTTCATAGGAGTAGTTCTACTTCTCATGGTCTTTTCTACCCTGTTTTTATTAATTGGATTTTGTTACATCTAGGATTAGATGAGTTTCCTGCATTTGAGCCTATACACATTATAACTCCCATAGGTGCCACCTTCCTTTGGCAGAGAGCTGTTCAGATCAAAGCTAGCTCTAAACGCCCTCATGTAGAGTCTTCTTATGAAGCATCTCCTCCTCCTCTTTCTTTAGGTGATCCCACAGCTGAGGAGTATGTTGCTCCGATGGCCGCTGTTGATCCTCTACCTTCAACTTCTGGTGATCTAGCATTTGAAATATGTTGGACACTGTCATGACCGTTCAGGCGGCTCATGGTCAACTTTTGGTGGACATGCTTACAGAGCTTCAGGCCCTGCATATGGATTTGGAGAGCATTAGGTGGAGACCTCCACCACCTCCTTTTGATGACAAGTCTTGATTGCCCTTTGGAAATTCGTCACGAAAAGAGGGAGTACATATGGATGGAGACAGGGGGAGATTTTTGTTTTTTTTTTGGAGAATTGCACCTTTAGATTGTATCTAGGTGCTTCATGATGTATTTATTGTTTGGCTCATGATGCATTTATCTTGATGTATTTATTTTTATGTGATGTATATGTTAGGGGGAGACATTATGTTTTTTCTTTATATTTCTTGTTTACATTGTACTATATTGACTATTGATTTATATTATGAGGTTATTCATGATATATGTCTTTTATTTTCTGTTGTGAAATCAAGAATTTATCTTTTTGTTTTACTTGTATTTTCTACACATGTGTTTATGTGTTTGTTTAGTGTTTCAGGAATATATAGATTGATTCAGTTGTGCTGCTGTTTACACTTACAATTGATAGGTAGTAGTTAGGTTGAATTGTTATTGGTTGGGCAATTTTATTGTAATAGGCTTTTTTTATAACTTTGAGCATTTTGTTTTATTATGTGTTTTTATCACGGATTGCCAAAGGGGGAGTTTGTTAGATTCTAAGGATTTGGGCTCTAAATGTTTTAGAATTTTAATATGTAATGTTAGCAAACCATGATCAAAACTTGTAGTCTAGATTTAGGCTGCTCAAAATATGTTTATTGTAAAGTTGGAATCAACTAATTGCAGTTAATTATTGTTCACTTTTTGCAAGGCTCGATCGATCAAAAATTAGACTCGATCGATCGAAACTCGTGCAAGCAGAATTTTCTAACTTAGCCCAAGCCTGTATAACCTATAGGGTTATATGTTTTGCCTTAAGTATAAAAGGAAAAACCCTAGCCACATATTGATGTTGTTGTTTATGCTGTATGTGTGAATCTCTTGTGAGATCTAGAGGTGTTTGCCTTTATACATACTTAGGGTTATCAAGATCAAGATTGATGTCGAGAGCTTGGTGATCGTTTCAGTTGCTGCATAAAGAGCTTAGAGAAAACACAAGTGGGAGCACTTGTGGTTGCTGTGAATCCAAGAAGGAAATAGTCCATGGACTCGGAGTTATCATGTAGTCGTGGTAGTAAGTTTTCTACTCGAGATAGCAATTGGATGTTAGTGTTCTAAGTTGCTATCGTAAAACTTTAATTCTTTTATAGTGGATATGTTTTACCTTGAGGATAGCTAGGTTAAATCCTCCCAGGTTTTTACCGATTTGGTTTTCCTGGGTTATCATATCGTTGTGTTCTTTATTTTCCGCATTATTGGCATGATATGATATACTTGTGTTAACCGTGATTTGAATAATTTACCTAAGTAATCACTTGGCTAAATATCTAGGTTAATCAACTTTAGTTTTAAGGGGTTTAAAAATGTACACGGAGACATATGCCTTAGTTCATCTTTCTCTTCAAGAAGCTGCAGCGTTTGTACGCCGTAAGGTTTTGTAATCAAGGAGCTTCATGATCTTCATTGTGTTGATAAATTGAAGAACTTTGTAGCCAACATCCTTCTTAAGTTAGTGGTTAGTCACGTACTGGGAGCCGTGTATTGAAATGAGAGATTGTTACTACATAACAAGTCCAATTGGGTATTGGGGTAAGAGTTTAACTGTAGGTTGGTATAAGGTACTGGGATTCCTTAACCTGTAATCGCTTGTTGTGATAATAGTAGATTCTTAGGAATGATGACCTTAAATCACCCGGTGGAGATTTTGCCTTAGAGGTTATCCCCATTCGTAATCAAATCACTGTGTAAACTTTATTTTCCACTACATATTAACTGAGTTGGTGATTTGTTTGTGCTACCTCACATATTGCATGTTAATTGGATTAATTAATTAACTCGGCTAAATTAATTGATTAATTCAACACAAGGTGTCAATACATTCTTGACCTATCAGTTTTCTTTTTAGATTTCCTTGATTTTGTGAATGAGGAGAAGAAGAACTAGACTGAAATAACACATTTTCTCTTACATCTTTGCCCCCACTACTTTTAGATTTAAAAGGAATTTTTCCTCATGAAAGATAGCATCACTTGATTCAAAAATCACATTATTTTCAATATTAAAAAATCTATAGGCTGTACGGTTTACTGCATATCCAAGAAAAGCACAGATGGTAGCTCTATCACCTAATTTAGGTATTTTGGGATCCGTTAACCTTACAAAGGCTAAGCAACCCCAAACTTTAAAATATCCCAAATTTGGCTTATGCCCATTTCAAAACTCAAAAGGTGTGAGTTTAGTCTTTTTGTGTGGCACTTTATTTAAAACATGACAAGCTATTAAAGTTGCTTCCCCCCACAAATTTAGAGGAGCACCTAACTCAATATGCATGGCACTTGTTAAATTAATCAAAGTTCTATTTTTTTCTTTCAGCCACACCATTAGATGCTGGTGAGTATGGAGGAGTAGTTTCATGGATTGTTCCCTGTTGAGGGTCACTTTTGTAAAACAGGCCCAACTCAGCAATGCAGGCAGCAAATAGAAATGGCAAGTATAGAAGAAAACCATTAAACCCAAGCGGTAGGAATAATGAATCATAGGCCCATAACATAAACAAATGAGTCTTAAGGAAGCAAATGGGCCTAAAGGGCCCGGAAAAGAGAGAAATGGCACCCATGGGCAGTATATGGTATGGAAAAGTGAGAATGAGCCGCAGCAGGTCCAAGGCAATGTAAACAAAGAAAGTAGGGGTTGATGACAAGCCCATGAACCCCAAGGATGAGAATAAGGAAATTGGGCTGGGGAAGCCCAATCAAGTTAGTAAAAGCCCATGGGAATGCAGAGTTAGTGAGTGGGCCGAGGAAGTCCAAAGTAAGTAAATAGGTCGCAGGCCTAACGGAAAATGAAAGGGACATTGGAGCCTATAAGTAAGAACACTAGTGGCTATATTAAGCCACTAGGGGAAAGAATGGAACGGCAGGCCTGAAAAGAGGCCCAGCAGGAGCAAATCGCTGTGGCAAGAAATGCCAAGTAATGTGGTAGGAAGCCAGGATAATTAAGAAGTGAGCTGAAAGAAATAAGAAGCCCAGTACCAAGTAAAGCCCAGTCCCTAGAGGGAACAATGAATTATGCAAACGGCTTGCGTAAAAGAACTAAGAAGCGCGGCAGACTATGCAAACAAAACTCCAGATTGCGGCAAACGCATGAGCAGCAGGCAGATTTTGAACATACATAACAGGAAGGCACGCGCAAGGCCCAGGTACCACCAGCCTGTACCCAGCCAATATGGGACATGGTGGGGCCATGGGTCAGACGTAAAAGGTAAGAGGGGTGTGGTTTGGTGGTGGGGAGAGGGGAAAAGATCTATTTTGCGGTTCCTGCCCAATCCCTTTTGGGAGGTACGTCTTGCTGGTATGACAGACCGCCCAAAAGGGGAAACGTTGAGGGGGGAACCATTGGGTGCATGCCATGGAGAGAGAGAAAAAGCATTTACGCCATGGCAGGAGAGGATGCCACGGTGGAGTAACAAACAACACAAACTTGCCTTTGTCTAGCGAGGGTAAGTGGTACACAGACAAGCCTCTGGGTGGTCGACAAGTACACCAAGACCAAACAAAGGCGGTTAAGGGGGTAAAGTAGTAAAATCCAGTCACAGCAGGCCTTATAAAAGGACCCTTGCCGTGCCCTGTAAAGTGGATCAAAAAACAGAGGTATCACGAAGTAAAAGGAAAACTAAAGAAAGAAGAAAAGATAAGAGAGAAAATAGAAAACAAAAAGAAAAAGTGTAATGGACATGCACCAATAGGTCGATTCCCTTCTCTCCCCCTCAAAATACCACTCTCTTGAAGACGATTAAAACAATAGTGATTCCTTTGGGCACTAATCATTTAGGTCCGATTCCCTCAAAGTCATTAATCCCCACGGCAGGATGTTTTCCTGGGAGATTAGTTTCATTGAGAGGAAGCGTTCTTCCTCTTTGGTCTTTGCCATTATGGACTCGAACTTAGCTTGATATTATTCCTTTGATTAATTCATATTGTCATTTAATCTTTCACTTCTTTTGTAAAGCCATTGTCATTACTATGATTGTCATAAAAAAAATAGAGATTACTTGGTTATTTTCCGTCAAGGAAAGATCATTATATCCTATTTTCTTTTGTTATTATATCTGCCTACCATGACTTACTAAAAAACAGATCTGCCTGCCATAAGTACTCCCCTGGCAGATGAGGCCAAGTTTGTACACAAGCTAGCCCAAAGTGAGTTGCAGTTGGGTCGGTCTCAACTCTCCTACTCAGAATACCCGGGCCCATCACCGCAGGAGGCAACCCAGCCCAAAGCATAATACAAAAAAAGCCCCTACATTCCCAAAGACTAAACAAATGAGTTGAACTCCATAGATTCATACTCCCGACCTCTATCAGTTCTAAATTTTTTTATTTTTATACCGAATTGGTTCTCAACTTCTCTAAGAAATTCTTTAAATTTCTCAAAAGCATCACTTTTACTTTTTAATAGATAAACATATGCATATTTGGAGAAATAATCAATAAAGGTGATGAAATACCTTTTTCCTCCAAGAGTTAATTTTTCTTCAAATCCACAAAGATCTGTGTGAATTAGTTCTAACAATTCGGTATTTCTTTCAACATTTTTAGGAGGTCATTTAGTAATTTTAGCTTCACTGCATGCTTCACATTTTTCAAAATCTTTTGTTAGTCTTGGGATTGATCCTATGTTACTCATAATTCCCACATATCTACTATTTATATGACACAAGCAAGCATGCCAAAAATTCACAGAAGACAACATATAAACAGAACTAGCAAATGATATATTATTTTCAATATTTAGTTTGAATATCCCATCACAAGTATACCCTTTGCCCACAAATAATCCTTTCTTAGAGATTACGTATTGATCAGATTCCATTGTTTGTTTGAAGCTAGCCTTATTCATCGAGTAGCTTGACATTAGATTTTTCCTTATGGACGATGTGTATAGCACAACTTTCAAAGTGAGCACACGTCTAGAGGTAAATTTTAGCTCAACCTCACCACTCCTAAGTACCTTAGTTTTACTAGAGTCACTAAGCATAATTGTTTTTTCTTCTTCAAAAGGAGTGTATATCTTGAATCAATTTTTATCATAGCAGACATGCCTATTGGCCCCAGAGCCTGCCCACCACCCTTCAACATATTGGATCATGTATATGTATGTAATCATAGCCACAAAAGGCTCTTCGGTGATATTAGCATGTGGGACCAACCCATGTTTCCGAAATTTGCAAAATCTAGCAATATGCCTACTCTTGCCACAGGCAAAACATGCATTAACTTGTTGGTTATTTGAAAGGGGTCCTTGGTTCTTATTCCTTTGACTAGGGTTGCCTCTATTGTGAGGGTCTACCATAATTTTTCATATTTTTCTTTCTTGGCCTCAGTTGTGCAATTTTAGGAAAATGATCTTTGGGTTGGTTGTTGTTTGCAAAAATTAAATTTACATTGGTGATAGGATGTCCATTACCCTCTTGTGTTATAAGTGCATCTTGTCCTCTAGCTTCTTCTTCTACGCGGATTCAAGTGATCAAAAATTCTAGGGACATCTCCTTTTGCTTGTGGTGCATTGATTTTTGGAACTCTTTCCATGATGGTGGTAGCCTGTCAATGATACCAGCCACAATAAGGTTGTCCTCAATCTTTATGGCTTCGGATCTAAGTTCTACCACTATCATTTGAAAGTCTTGAACTTGTTCCACAACAGATTTGGTATCCACCATTTGATAGCGAAAGAAACAACTAGCTGCATATTTCTTTGCACCAGCCTTTTCGATGTCATATTTGCTTTGTAAGGCTTTCGAAATTTTCTTTGTTGAAGTGTATGTAGTATTATAATAATCATAGAAATAATTCACAAAATAATTTAAAAGATAATGATTACATTTATACTCATTTTGTTCATACTTGTCTGTGTTTTCTTGATGATCATAAAGTTCATCTTCGGTTATGTCACCAATAGAGACCTTGTTTGGATTCTTCTCAATGAGGACGTAGGCTACCTTAAAAAGGCTTAGATAGAAAAGGACCTTGGGTTTCCATCTTTTGAAATAGGCTCACTTAAAATGGAAGGGCTTGTTGAGATCTCTGATATTGTCATTTGGCTTCTTAGTTGTTGGCTCCATTTTGAATTCTCCTTAAAATTATTGGAGAAATTACCAATAAAATAATATATTAATTCCAATAAAAATAAAATATAAACGGACAATGTCAAACTGAAGCACAGAAATCTCACTCTCTTTAAGGAGATTCGAGCCCTCTATGGTTGGTAAAGCGTAGAAACCAATGCAGTAGAAATTTACTTCTGACTTATCTCCTCCAGGATACAATAGCCCAACAATTCGTTGTGTAGCTTGGACCAACTTTGCATAAGTGGTGGAGCTTAAAGCTCCACTAAAAGAAACACCTTTCTTTGGCCCGAAATCTCTTAAGTATTTAGGAGTATTATTGAATTCACTCTCTCACCCAATACTCTTTACTTTAACTATTTATCTTCATTCACTCTTGATATGAAATTAGTCCGTAGCATAGCCATATATATAGTCTTTCAATCCTTCTCATAACCTACATGTTATTTATTATTTTAGATAACTCTTCTAAATTTATTGAATTTAACTTCCATATAAGTTAACTCTTTCTTTAACAAATTCCACTATAAGTCTATAACTCATTTCTTTATTAATCTTCAGTTAATTTAAGTTTTAATATACTATAAATTAAAATGCACTAACAGGAGAAAAGTTAAGAACATTGGTCTTTAAAAAGTTTGTCCTCCAAAAAGCCTGTTTCGAATATTAGCCCAAATACTAGGTCATTTTATTCAGCTATTAAAACAAAAAAAAAAAAGTTACTAGGTCATGTTGAGGTGCTCTGGACATGTTTGACTTTCAGCCTAGAATAGAATTTGGGTTGAGTTATAATTTTGTGGGGGAAAAAAAACTTTGGAATTTTTGCCAATCCCCTAAATCAGATCTAATCAAGTACATTTCAACTTTTAATTGGGTTATTTCTAAAAAAAAATATTTTTAATTTTTGTTTTTTTTAGAATACTAAGTATTTTAACACACATATACACATACGGGGAGAGGAAGAAGGTCTTAAAGAAATTGACAGTGGTGTAATTTTTTCTTTTCTTGGATTGATAATCTTTGGGACCTGTACTACCCAATATTTGCAGAATAGCGAGCTATCCACAAGTAATTACTATAATTTATAAAAAATTCTTAGGTACTCTTGGAAAATAGAAAAATTGTACTATCTTATCTCTTATTCATGGTGGATTTTATTACGAATTTAATAAATAGACCCTATCATGAATGTGAAAAGAGGAAATATCATTTTCTGTACTCTAGAAGTAGTTCTTAAGAATTACTCATAATTTATGGTGAGACTGCAATGAAAAGTAACAACCAAGTAGCCTTTTTGCTTGATTTGGTCCATGATCAATGATGACAATAATGCTAGCATGACTGCATCAGTGTACTACATGAACTATTGCAGAGACAAGAGAATAGAGAAATTGTGGTTAAGGTACGAGTCTATGACCCACTTTTGCAAGGTGGACCTGATCCCCTAATGACCATGTGGCCCATTCTCCGGCCTACAGAAAACAAAAATCATTGTCTTTGCAACCTATATTTAGGCCCATCAAGCCCAACTCTTTGATTGCTTTCACTTATTACTCTTTCTCCCTGGGTCCTACAGTGACTGATAATTTTTCATCTTTTAATTGAATTACGTAGTATGAAACTTTGTGAGAGACAGAGTTTGATTTTGTATATTATCCTAATTCAGAAAAATAAAACAAAATTATTGTGAAAGATCTTTCACCCCCCAAATGTAAGAATAATATTTTAAAATTTTGCAAATTCCACGTTACAATTCATGGGTCAAAGAGGATTGTAAATCATGGTAAGAAAGTTAGGTCATATTATGCAAAAGTGTCTAAGGAGGCTAATTGAAGAATAGAAGTTTTCTGTCAAACGAAAACATGTAGGCAAAATCATTAATGTGGACAGAGATTTCGCTCGACACTCTCTAGATTCTAGGTTTCTAACTCGAGCAAGATTATGAAATCAGATTCTGAATTTGGTTACTAATACGATTTCTATCAAACCTTAAACTCACCTGTATAAACCCTCTTATGCACTATTTCAAGGAAGAGAAGGCAGCTATACCAAGAGCATTTCTCATCATCCCAAGGCCCTCACAAGCTTAATTTGCGTGATTTTTTTCCACCTTTAAGCCTAAACTATAGATTTCTTGAAACCATGAAATTAGTTTTTCAATTATGGGATGTTGTTGATTTTCGGAATTTTGGTATTGCAGATGGGATATCGATTTGTTCATGTAGAATCATTCTAGAGTTCCGTGGTCACTGTTTGAGACGTTTTTTAAGGTTACATACAGCATTTAAAAAAAAAAAAATTGTTACAATTACTTAATATGCCTAAATCATATTCTATATTCATTAAAACTAATCCTTAAATTACCAAAATAAATCAAATTAAAAATTAAAAATAAGAATTGGGTAAGAAGGGTTGAAAAAAATTATGAATTGAATCCGACCCAACTCTAGGCTCAAAATAAAATTCCACCCCCATCACCCCACGAAAACTAACTCAAGGCATCAATAGGTTGCAATAGATTGATTTCATTAAGTTTGTGGGTTCGATACACACCCATAACATATAATAAATATCTTAATTGCTAACCCCAGGGGCTTGGTTTAGTAATCTTCAATACTCATATGATCCGTGAATTTTGTGTTTCAAGCACGTTATCCAACACCTTGAGACTGTTTACAGGAATTCATTTCTTTCATTACCCAATGTATTTGGAATTGAGTGACTAGATTAATCAATTGTTTTAAGAGTCCTTGATACTGAAGTGAAAAAAATAATAATAACAAAAATAATAATTGTTGAGTATTTGAGTCGGCATTTATAGAAAATTTTACTGTGCACATTTTCTCTTGGTATGTAGCATATCTATCTAATTTTAACAGTTAACATAAAATATTATTCTATTTAATATATGTTTTACAATGATAGATGAATGGTTAATATTAGATAAATGTGGTATATACAAATTTATGTACCATAATGATTATATATAAAGTACTTTTTTCTTTCAAAAAAAAAAAAAAAAGTACTTTTTTCACAATTATTGAAATAGCAATTATGAGTGGTTGAAAAAAAGTTGTGAGTTCATGATTATTGGTTCTGTTTACTACTCTCGGTCACTTAATTCAACAATTGTAATTTTTTTTTTTTTTTTGGATAGTTTGATAATTGGGAGATGAGATTTAAAACCTAGACTTTTCAGTTGAAAATAGTAAAATGTTTCAGTTAAAAAAAATTATTTATACTTTGTAATGTTATTTTTGACAAATGACTAGTTTTTTCGAGCAAAAATGGCACAATCCCGTGTGAAAGTAATACTATTACAAATAAGTGATTACAAATAGTGAAAAAAAAGAGTAAAATTATGAAATTTGTTTTAAGAAAGTTTAAAAATAGAAGTTTTGATCAAAATAATTAGCACTTGCTGAGGTGGCAAATTATTAGTTATAAGTAAAAAAAAAAAAAGATATTAGTGGATAGTGGTGAATAGTAAATACATATAAAAGCTGTAAAAAATTAGCAATTCAATCTATGTGAAAAAAAAAACTTGGCAAATCAACCTAGAGATAGCAATTTTGCCTTGCCCCGCAAAGGTGGTGGGGTGGGGGTAGGGATGGAGCAAGATTTTAACCCCACACCACGAGACGAGGCAGGGATGTGTTTAGACTTTTTAGACCCGCCCCTCCTCGCCCCGTGTCGTGTTGCTAATGGTTATAATTGTAAATTTTATATACCCTTAGGTCTTACTATTTAAACAAACGTATCAATATTTAGCTTATTTTATTTTACCAAATGTGGTTCTCTACCTTTATTTTGTTATGTGTTATACTATGATTTTTTTTTTTTTTTTTTGTGATTATCTTATTAAATGCTTGGATATATATAAATTTAATTTTAATTTCAAATATATTTTTATTAATAAAATAAATTTCATTAAAAAAATTGTACTAATTGTAAAGTAAATTAACAAAAAAATAAAATTTTACATGATAGGGCAGGATTTTGCAAGGCCTCAAGGAGCGGGAATGAAATTAGAAAGTTTTCTCCTCCTTCGGCCGACCCCACCTCATCGCCATCTCTAAATTTCAACCAACGTGGAAAAATAAAAAGTGTTGTTTAATACGTGGCATTTATGTTTTTTGGAGTGTGAAGTGCCGATGTCGGATACCATGCCAACATGACTGGACCCCACCACCACGCACTCATCAATCATCACGCTACGTGACATCCAGCTAATTGCCCCCACAACTTGTCCAGCTCCTTTGCTCTCATCCACATTTTTATTTCTCTTTTTCTTTTTTTTTTCAATTTATTTTCTCAAAAGAAATTGAAAAAAAGAGAAAAATAAAAATGTGGCTCACAGTCCAAAACTCACATTCTTTTTTCTTTTTTTTTTTAATGAGAAAATACTGCAGCATACATTAAAAATTCAAATACCATCTGGTACAATAATCAATGTGCCATTTCTGATTTCCCAATTTCAGCGCATAGCCGCATAGTATCAAACGGTGCACACAATCAATTTGATTTTAAAATTTATACCACTAAATTAAATAAAAATCTTTCTATTTTTCTTTTTTTCTCCCTCTTTTTACCTAAAAATAAAGTATATTCCACTTTTATGCACATGGATGATGGAATTATGGAAAAGGCCAAACTTTTGGTATACTTTCGTGAAAGCACAGTGCAAAGAGAGAGCACAAAGTGCTACTCAGAAAACTCAAGTGCATCACAGTTAAGTTGATGGGCCACATCTCACAAATTTCGAGATTTATGTTTTATACAGTATTTGAAGTGGTCAATTGTTCATAATTTTTGGTTAGTTATATAGGAGTACTAGTAGAATCCTTCAAAATCTTGTGTCAGAAACTATCCTTCGTGTAAACCTGACTGCTTTTGAAATTTTTTTTTTTTTGGTAAACAGAAATTTAGGTGAAAAGAAACTTCTATACTAAGAGCATTTTCATCAAGTGTGCTAAATGTGCCAAATGTCAAATATTTGGCACATTTAGCACACCAAATACAAAAACAACCTCCCATGAAGTGTGCTAAATGTCTCAAAAATATGAGACATGCTACAGTACGCTCTCAAATATGAAAACGTACGGTCAACAATGTCATTTTACTGTTTGCCTTATTTAATTCTTTTTTCTCTCTCCTCCTCTCAGTTCTCTCTCTTTCTCGGGCATTCTGAAACCATCTCTCTCACTCTCTCTCTGGGGCACTCTCATCTCCGTCTCGCCTCGCCTAGGCTCATCGCCACGCCCACGCCCACGCCGTCTCGCCGTCTCGCCTCGCCCAGGCTCATCGCCACGCCCACGCCCACGCCATCTCGCCGTCTCGCCTCGCCCAGGCTCATCGCCGTCTCGCCACGCCTAGGCTCCCCACGCCCAAGCTCGCCACTGATCATCGCCGTCTCGCCACTGATTTGGTGGATTTGGGATGTGGGTTTGTTTAATTTGGTGGATGTGAGTTCGGTGGATGTGGGTTTGTGCGCCGGTGGTGGGTTCGGTGGATGTGGGTTTGTGCGCAGCCGATCTCTCTGGTTGTGTTTTTTTTTTTTTTTTTTTTTTTTGGAGGTTGCGTTGGTGGATGTGGGTTTGTGCCGGTGGTGGCTGTCAGTGTTGTTGCGGCAGTGGTTGTTGGTGGTTGTTGTTGCGGCAGTATAGGTTGTGCCGTTGTTGTCGTCGTTGCCGATGAGGATGAGAATGAGAATCATAGGGAGAAATTTTACTGAATTTTTTTTTTTCAATGATATTTTAATGGGATGGATATATTATTTTAATGTATGGGATTGAAAAATAGAATACCTGATAAATGAGATTTTGTAAAATGATGTTGTAAAATAGTAAAGTAGGTTTTTTATGTGTCAAAATGGCATTTTTTATACAACAGCTGATGAGAATGCTCTAGGAGTCTATTTAGATAAGTCATTAAAAAATCAGCATTTTTAAAAATAATGTTTTTAAAATGTGCATTTAAAAAACATAATTTTAAAAATTATATTAAAACGTTTGGTAAAATTTGTGTATAGTATTAATCTAAAATTGTTGTTTTGGTACAAATTACCAAAAAGGACCGAGGAAGACTTAATTCTGATGATATTATTCTCTCATATTTGAAGTAGCTCATGAAAATAATAATAATAATAATAATAATAATATTTACTTTTCCTCTAACCTTTTTTTTAAATAAAAGTAGCATTATTATCAAAAGTAAAAACTAAATTAAAATAACCCCAATTAGTTTTTCTTTTCCCAAAGCAGTCCAAGTACAATTGAAATTTGAACTCATTAGAGTTCACGTGGGAAGTCAGAACTCACACAAAGCAACTAAACAAGAGCCACACAAAACAGTCAAAACTGAAGAAGAAGAAGAAAAAAAAGAGATGCGGCTGGATAAAACATAAGGCTGGGGGGAATGACTGACAACATGGGAAAACAACCACTGGCGAGTGGTGCTCTCTTATTTCCATTTTCAATACTGCAACAATTGAGCTCTTTTTTGTTGTGTCAACATTCTCCAGCCTGAGACCTTGAGCACAGTCTAGTCGCTGGAAAGGCAGGGAGGTGAGGCTATTTGCTGGGCGGTAATTTTGTCATTTAGCAAATGCGTGAGGGTATATCAGGAATTCAAGCCTTAAAAAGTAGTATTATGAGACCTGCGTTTTAAGGGCAAATCGCAGTATAGATCAACCACTAAAGAGAATTGCTGGCAGTGAAGTTCAAACGTAGCAATTTTGGAGCCTTATCGACTAAATTAGCTATATATATATATTGCAGAATGTGCCTATCTAGTCTCATCATACACCAAGAAAGTAAAAAGAAAATGCATTGCTTTTGCTTTTTAGTTAGTTCGAAGTTAGGTTAATCACCTATTTTGAGGATAGATCAAAGATCAGCATGTGATTGCTTCTGCCTTGACAAAATTCTAGTTTGTTATGCCTACCTAGTATTAAATCAAATACAAATTTAAAAAGTAAAATAAAAATTGATATACACTGTTTGATTCAAAAGGAAGAGCGTCTTTTAATGGTGACATTTTTGTTACATGGCTCTCATGGGGTCTACGACTGAAAACCTTTTTTAAAAGCAAAACCTTAATAAAGAACTCTAGCTGAACTGGGTCGGTAAAATAAAATTCATCCAAAATCAGCCACACTACCATTAAGCTCATTAAATGATACACAATGGCTTCACCTACATTTCAGTAAAATATTGGAAAATCTGCAATGCAATTATATGCAAGAGTGGTCCTACCAATATTGGTCAAATATTATATGAAGACACCAACCCATACCAATTTTAGCATACAATTAGTATTACCGATCACCTCTTGTACCGCAAAAAAATGGAAACTTATACATTGAATAAGACTATTTTTTACCCCTTTAAGAAGGAGGGCTGCCTTGTTTGGGTCAAAATATTATAGAATTCAACTAATTTTATCATAAGATCCTTAAAATTTTGAAAAGAATTAATTAAAATTGAAAATGTGATCAACATGTTAATTTTGATTATGTGATCAACAAGAGATAAGAATTTTAAACAATCTTAATCCGCTCCTTAATAAGACAACAGAGGAAAAACCAGCAGACAGCAAAATTGGCCCGGACAGTGACTCCCATAGTCCCATTAACATCATCGAGCAATTGAACGTTGACAATAACAAGCCTAAACTACAAACTGTCTAAAATCAAACTCAACCAAATGATTAAGAAGAAACAATCAGTAACATGTATGCTTTCATAGTACCCACTGAGGAACCAAAATTGTAGACATAAATGACTATTTGGTTACTTTATTTTCCATAATTATAACTAATTTGTAATTATCAGAAACAAAATAGGCACAAATTGTAAACAAATTACAGATCAATACAGCACAAGAAAGAGAGAGAGAAGGAATGAGATTACTTGACAATGGGTTAGAATTTGGTGAGTAATAGACTGAGCCCCCTGAGCTTGGTGATGGTGGTGGTGGACAATTGGAAGAGGATGATGATTGTGATGGTGGTGGTTGTGATGGCGGTGGTAGTGATGGCGGTGGTGGTGATGGTGGTGGTGGTGATGGTGATGGTGGCGGGGGTGAAGCAACTGGGTTATTACAAGGGTTGTCACATGCTGAGCACATTGTGCATGCGATCTGGTACTTGGAAGTGGCTGTTATTGTTGTTGCTGTTGCGGCTGTGGCTGGGCTTGACATCTTGAGAGATATGAAAAGGAACATAAGAGAGATTTTTAGTATGTGGAGGGTTCTCATTTTGAAAAGATTGGTAACAGAGATCAGAAAGATCTTCAAGAATCGCTTATAAGTGTACAAGATGAAGATCAAGTTTTTGGGCCAAAAGAGTGAGAAAGAGAAAAGGAGAGATTAGTGGCTAAGTGAGAGTGTTAAAGAGTAGCAGTGTGTAGATCTTCTTATCTTCGAAGCAACTACCAATACATGTACCTTTTATATTGGACTAAAAAGAAAAGGTTAAAATACAAAAAAAAGATGACACCGACACGTTTTACTTTCACAGAAAGCAGCCACATTTGAATACAGCAGAGCAAGGACGTCTAGTAAAAACAGAAGGGTATAGACCGTATAATATAGGATTCTAGTTACTTGTACTCTTGTCATTAACTCCTTGGTTATGTGATAACTCCTTTGTTATTAGTGACCTATATGTCAAAAAGATGGAAGCCAATAATTACAACTTACAGGAGTAAAGTAAAACATTTTAATGTGAATGATTTAAGGGATATTACAAACAGTCATAGTCAGGGCCGGCCCAACAAAATTTGGGGCCTAAGGCAAAAATTTTATATGGGGCCTTTTTATATGTAGACATTAATTAAATAAAATTATATAATACTAATTAAATTAAGATTAATTTGATGTAAATATAGAAATTGATAAATAATACTCAACTAAGGTTAATTTTAAATAGAAGATTGAATATTATAGTTGAATCAAAAGGAACTTATTTTAACTTGGATATATGACTATGCATAGTTAAGTACAGTTGTAATCTAAATTTTAATTTTATATATTCTTTTTAAGAGAAAGAGATAGATAGATATTATTTGGTGTGTGGCTTAGTAGGAAATTAGTCATCATTGGTGATTTATCACATTTTCAACATTTTATTTGAAACATCTTAGGGTTTCGATTGGGTTAAATTTTTATTGGTCTCCTATTTTAAAAGCCATGTTAGAAATGAAAAAGAAAAATACTAAAAATACTACAAAATATTCACAATAAATGTGATTATGACTGTAATTGATGAATTTCAACAACTTAATTTATTTGTGTTTGAATTACTTTTTTATTTGATTGGTGATATGTCAGTTAAATCTATAATAAAATTTGTGGTATTTTTAGCATCGCTCTTAAAAAAAGTATCAATTATTTAAAAAATGTTATATTTTTATAAAATTTTGGGCTTTTTACTAAGGGAGATGGGGCCTTTTTTTAGTAGGGAAATTTTTTATTTGTTGTGGGGCCTTAGGCATAGGCCTAAGTTGCCTAGGCCTTGAGCCGGCACTGGTCATAGTAGTTGGGCTTGACTTTGTACACAGATGTTCATACGTGGAAGAATCGAACCGGATGGATCTTGTAGTGACGTGGTAAGAAAAACGCAGACGTAAGGAAGACTCAAGCAACATGTGGTGACTTCTCGAGTGCTGTTTCAGCAAGCAAGGCAGTAAATACCATTCTTTAATGAAGTACTGGACTAATTGCAACCTAGCAGTTATAAGTTTTTTTTTTTTTTTTTTGGGTTATCGTTCTGTTACCACAACTTTTGTCAATGATTTATTGAGGTCGTTGATCTTGAGTGACAAATAATTACTTTCAAAGTTATGATATATTGGTATGTTTGATATTATGTAGGTTTTGGTAGTTAATTTGTTAAATATGAGATACACATTTTAGAGCATCCGCACTGACAATTGTAAATGTCAAATTGAAAGAAATTTTGGCATTTCAAGCTTAAAAAAGCCAGCATTTGGGATTGTAAAACTGAGGAATTGTAAAAAATTTTAGAATTGTGCTACGTAGCACTATTGTATAAATTTTTTAATCACTTTTATTCTCTCTCTCTCTCTCTCTCTCTCTCTCTCTCTCTCTCTCTCTCTCCTTTGTCTTCTCTTTCTCTTTTCTCTGGGTTGAGACATTTTCTTTCTTTCTCAACTCTCTCCTTCTATTTTCTCATCTACCCTCTCTCACTCTTTGACTCGCTATTGGTCGAAGCAAGGTCCGACGAAGGCAAGGCAGTGATGTTCACTGATCAGTGATGGCGTTTCTCACGTCGGTGATGGCATGGGTTTCAAATCGGCGACGTTGGTTTGCTGATCGGTGGCTTGGGGTTGCTGGTCGATGGCTTGGGGTTGCCAATCGTTGGCTTGTGGAGATCGGCGAGTCAGCGTGGTGGGTTTGAAGTGGTTTTTTCTCTTGGCCTGTTTCTGGCAGTTTTGGAGATCAAAGATCGGCGGCCTGGTTTTTTTTTTTCTCTTGGTGGCTTGTGGAGATCGGCGAGTTGGCGTTGTTTCTTGTGGTTGTTGATGGTGGTCAGTTTGGTTATGGTGGTGGTTGTTAGCTAGTGACGTGGTGGTGGCAAGGTGGGTTCTGAGTTTGGTTGTGGAGGAGTACATTTTGTTGGTTAATATATTTTAATGTGTAAAAATATTATTTTAATGAGTAGAATAGGAAAATAAAAGTTAGGATGTGAAAGTATTGTAAAATTGGATTGTATAATTGATAAAATTACTTTTTGAGATGGTAAAATAGAGTAGAATTGAAATAAGGGATGTGGTTGCTCTTAGTTTTCAGTAGTTTTTATGCTAAAAGTATGACAAAAAAAATAAATGATCTTACTTTCAAAAAATTAGTTAATTTTTTAATAAAAAAATGAGACAACGATAAAAAAATAAAAAAAAAAAAAAATTTCTTTTCCAAACGAATAGCCTTTCTTCCTCAAATTATCTTTCTTAGGACGGTACTTATTGAAGAACAAAATCCCTGAAAAACTGAAATTGATGTAGATCTGCTAATAGTGTTAACAAGAATTAAATTGCACTAAACTTTTTTAAAAGCATTAGCATTAGTGGTACAAAAAATTTTAGCTTTTGACATCATAAAAAATTATTTTATCTATTTTACTGCATCATTTTATAAAATACCCAATACTAATGGTTTTATTTTAACATTTAACACATTAAAATAATATAAATAATACAATAAAATAATATATTCATTACATTAAACAACACCACAAATAAAAAATAAATAAATAAACAACAAACACAACCACAATCAAAAGGAAATAATCATTATAATAATAAGATGACAAATAAATTATTTTTTTAAGTATAACATCTGAACTACAGTGCATAGCCAAAGATGGTTGTGCACTGTAGCTCAAAAGCCAAAAATTATACCTTCAGCTCTCCACTGATGTAGCTCTATTTTTCTTATATAGGTTGTTAAATTTGGCAATATGGCAATTTGACACCACCAAAAGCAAAAATATTGGTGGTGCTAAAAAGCTATATTACTATTTTTAGAACCACTACATACAAATTTATGGTTACATTGGTAGAGTTAATATTATTCATGTATTTACACTACTTTGTAGTGAATATATTATTTTATTGTAATGAATATATTATTTTATTGTGTTAAAAGTTAAAATAAAACCACATGTTAGGTGTTTTGTAAAATGAGAATGTAAGATAGATAAAATAGTTTTTTGTGGAGCCATATTGTTAAATTTATGACTCCACCAATGTGAATGCTCTAATACGTGAGAAAGAAATGCTTTGAATGAAATATTTCATTCATGGTATTTTTATAAGCCCAACTATTAACCTAAATACATTAACTCAGAGTATTAGCTTAAATAACATATTTAATAATAAAATTAATTTTTAAATATTTTTCATATTGTACAGGCTAAAACACTTAAAACACCCTAAGTATCTTTATTATAGCTAATACAACTCGGCATTTTATCCTATACATTTTAGAGGAATATTGGTACTAGTTTTATGGTTGGTACGAGATATATCTGCTAATATGCAGCGTCGGTACCAATATGATATCGACTTCTTTTTTTCGATGAAATGATACCGACTTCCTTGATTGAACATATCTTTGCGAAAACTAGAGCTATCCTTGACTCTTTTGATGGGTGATCTGCTTCTCATTCTTTTTTAGAGATTGATTTTGTTCCCATGACGTAGCTAAATGGACTCTTTTATGTAACTTAAAGTTAATGGTCTCTTTCTCCTCTATTCCTGACCTTTGTTTTTTTCCTCTCGAGCGAGATGGAGATGATTCTCTTACGTTTCTCTTTAATTACTATCAATAGTTGTATTAATCCATATATTAAAAAAAAGAAAAAAAAAAAGAAGGTGTGTGGAGGTGTTGGATTTACGTGAATAGTAAAAGCTGACATAAGGATATCTTCTAGAGTGAGTGAGTTTCTTCCGATTTTGGGCAACTTTAACATCAATGTTAATTTTAAGAATACTGTGGACAGTGTTGAGCAAGCTAATTTCTTCTGAGTGAGAAAAACAACAAAAACTAATTCCCATTTTCCTTAACATAGCCAAAAATAAATTTAAAAAATCCATTTTTCTTTCAATTAATATCTTTATGATAGCAGTGATCTGTATTATGATATGTTCATTTTCTAATTAAGCAACACACATTTTTCAAATGGACCAAGGGGAAGGATAAGAAAATTCATTCATGAAAGATTCAGAGTATTAGGCAGTAGTACAGAGAACATTCTGAATCAGAATGAATTTTCTGACTTCATTTCATGAGATCCCATAGATGATAGAACTTTCTCCTTTCCATATAATCACTTATAGACATAATGGTTATACCATCTATTTCACTTTTACCCCAAATGACAAATTATTGAACTAATAACTTCTATTTTTCCACAATGACCTTTTTTTAAAGCTTCTTCAAAATCGTTTGCATGTGTCATTACCTGAAACAAGATGGTGCCACTGCCATCCATTTGTCATGGAAGCAACCAAACACTTCCTAAGAAACTAAGGCTGCCCAATTTTCGTCGTTACACGACAAAAGTTGACCGTATATCTTATGTCTATAAGCAAATGTTGAACAAAAATCTTGTTTGAATTGTGATGAAATTGACATAGCTAGATCCACTTGTTAGGTAGGGATAAAAACGAGGTGAAGCAGATTAGAACCGTTGGGTCTTGTCTTGTTCCGTTCCATTCCTTTTTTTGATGGGAAAAACCCATTGGGACAATAGTGTTAGAATTTTAAAAATATATGGTTAAATGATTAAATTTATCATATTTCAATAGTTTAAACTTTTGAGAGAATTAGTAATTTAACATGATACCAAAACAAGACGTCATATTTGGGATAGAATCAAGATGAGATAGGATGGGTGAAATTCATCTCCATCCCATCTCCTCTTCGGAGAAAACAGAAATCCCACATAGGATAGAATGTAATATTTTTGCCATCTCTTGTAGGCCTTTTTTGTGTGTGAACTGAGTGGCTATAGGCTTACGAAATTGGGAGCAAGATCCAATAACTTTTACATGTTTGACTTGTAATTGTGTGAGGGCTAGGGCATGTATGCAAGGAAGGTATGCATTTCGGTGGCTTATTATTTTCATTGGCAATGGTGACAAAGCCACATCCCCCAGCAAAGCACCGTCCATAGGGACTTTCCAGGCTGTTTAGGTCATACCATTATACATGGTAGCATAAAGTCCCAATTTAGGCCTCAAATGTGGATTCCATTCTCAAATGACAATAATTCACTCTCCATTGTCAATATATTGCTCTTTCCAAATCACGTCTGAAAAGTAAAAAGAGCTTTAAAAGTTGTTAGCCCTTTACCTCTCAATTTTCTCATCAATATCAAATGAAAATCACAAAATTTAACTTGTTATCGATCCAATTTTTAACTTTCTTTTTTACATTTGTTAATTGATATCAAAATTTTGAAAATTTGGTCTTTTATTTCTTCTTA
This sequence comes from Quercus suber, assembly GCF_002906115.3. Lineage (NCBI taxonomy): Eukaryota > Viridiplantae > Streptophyta > Magnoliopsida > Fagales > Fagaceae > Quercus > Quercus suber. The sequence goes on along the minus strand of NW_027069532.1, from coordinate 1,338,911 downwards.
ATTTTTCAGGGTAGAAAAGAATTGCAGTTTGAGTTTCTTTTTCACATTTTTCTACTCTTTCCGGATCTCTAGAAAGTAATATTGAAAAGTTTAAAGTTGTCCACTTACAACACTACAATATAACAATACAATAAAATTTAATGGATCCAATATCGCCAAAGCTTAACTAATTTGCATAATTTAACTTCAAAACGGTGATATATATTCTAAAGATTCAAATTAAAATAATTCAAAGAATCTTAAACTTTACTCACTCTTTTCCTTGCTTTCTCTTTTTGATTGTTTAAGGGGCTTCTACACCTCTAGTATGCCTTTTCAAAGTTCTTCTCCAACATGATTGCTTAGTTGGAGATGCCCAAAGTGTAAACAAGATTGTGGCAAGAAAGAGGCAAAAAGATAAAGAAGAAAATTTGTAACAATAATCAAAAGCAAACAAAATCCTTTTAGGACATTTTGATTAGCTTTTTTCCTATAACTTTCAACAAAGAAATAAATAAACTTTTCTAAAATTTGGAAACCCCAACTCTTATTTTGTTGTTAGTTTATTTGCTTAAAGCCTAAAAATTTACACTGAATAATCATTAGAAAAACTATGATATACTCAATGATGGAAGCTATCAACTCAAGCCTTACAACCATGTAGCATGATAAATCTAGCTTCTTACTAATTAATTAGTTTTAAAATACATGTTTACAATGGGTGAAAAGGTTCATTAATGTCATCAATTAAAGTATCCAAATGATTGGAACTTAATTTTTTTTCCTTTGCATGATTAGTGATACTCTTTTATGGGCGGGATCAGTTTAATTAGGCTTGTTTAAATCTGAATTCAGCCAACAACTTTAACTACCAAACTAAATTGTTAAGTTTGAATTTCTTTATGAGTTTGTCATTGTGGTTGATGAATTGGAAGATTGTGATTGAGGGTGACTGGGTCTTAACTAATCACAAACTTTAATTTTGTTCCAATAAAATTGACAAAATGGCTTTAATTTGGACCCCTCTACTAAGTAGCTTATAGACTGTGACATTGCTTATGTATGATAATATTCATATAAGTGACACACTTGGCACTACTACCAAACAAAATTTTGGGGACCCTGATCTATGAACCAGACAAGGTTTTTGTTTGGTTGGCAATGCACACTTTGCCTATATTAGCGGCCCCCTCGTGATTCTGTGAATAGAATTTTCTAGTTCACTTTATTCCCATTCCACATGCCATTTGTTAAATATTAACCCCAAATTTAAATTAGTTGAATGATTATATAAGCTTATTAACATGTGGTATTATATGCTTTGCATTTGATTTTTTTTTTTTTATGTCATAGGGGGGCCTTAGGCTTTTTGCAATGAGAAAGCTTTTTTGGGGTTCTCCAAAGGGCAGACATGGGATCATTAGACTGAATGCAATAAAATAAAAAAGAAAAAAAAAATTGCCATCGATGGTGGGAATGGAAGAGAGGTTGAATTGTTTATAAACCAGTGCCATAAAAATAAAAACAATAATTAAATGAGAGAGAAGAATTCAATTTAGAACTATTAACCTAAAAACCAAAATGGTAATCGTAAGGTGGACTTATATTTAAGAGTAGAGTATAGCTGCACTTGGGTTTCTTAATCAGACAATTTATGGCAATGTCTCAGTCCTATTTCTTTGACCACCGAGAGACCTTGATGGCTGCTACTGATCGATGACTATCACAATAATTTTTGTTGTCTTTAGTCCACGCAGTATGGCCTATTTTAGTTTTTAGTTAGACAAGGCCACTAATATGAAAACTATAATGGTCCATTTAGTTAGTCACAGCCACCAAGACACTAAGATTAGCGTACACACGAGTGTTTGATAAGCAATGGAATTTTGATGGGTATATTACATAGTTGGTCCTTATCCTTTCCACCAAATGTCAATTCGGTCCCTAACATTTTAATTGTGTTAATTTGGTCCTTAACTTTTCAATGTCGTGTCAATTTGATCTCTGTCGTTATCTTTTAATTGAAAAAATCTGATGTGTTAAATGAAATAATAAAAAATAAATAAAATTCCTACCCATCATTCCCAATTACAGCCCCACCAGATTTTATTTGTTTTTTAATTCCTTAAAAATAAAAAAATAAAAAAATAAAACCTAAAATTTATGTTCCCACGGAGTCATATTGATCTTCCTAAAAACTATCAAAATTTTCTAAAACCCCTAAAACCTAGCCCAAGAACACACTGGATTAAAGGTTGCGTAGAGAAAGAAATGAACCAATATGACAACAACGACAAAGAGGAAAAGGGTCCAGAGTAAAGGAGAGCCTTTGGTGATGTGGTTGATTGTTGTTTTGATGAACTGATCGTCACTTAGAGAAGCAGTTCTGGCGTAGAGGTTGATAGGGAGAATTAGGAAGATTGAGAGGAGAGCGATAGACGATGGGACAGTGAAACTTCCTCCTTTGATCAAGAGTAATTGAGCAGCATTAGCGCCGTAGTGGCGAGCGTTCTCGTGACATGTGGCGTGTTAGATAGCAAGGAATTCGGTGACGAGAGCGGTGGGGTCTGGGATTCAACGGTGGTTGTTGCTAAGCTTGATGGAGAGGATGATGATGTTGCAGCAGACGGAATCAATGGCAGATATGTTGAGAAGGTATTGGATGTTGACGAGAGCGTGTTCTTGGGCTGGGTTTTCAGCCTTTTAGGCATTTTAGAAAATTTTAGGAGGTGTATTCTAATTTTAATTTAAAAAAAAAAAAAAAAAAAAAAAAAAAAAAAAAGACAAAGAATGTGATATTATTACATAAAAATTAATTGGTTACCTCATGCAAATAACTGAAACCGCAGTACTAGATAGTCATTCACTGCCATAGATAATTCGACAAGGTGCAATACAACAAACATAGTAAAAAATGGTTCTACAATAAGTCCAAAGGCAGCACATAATCCTCTAAAAGAACCACATGTGTCCCACAATAAGCCCTCTCTTCTATTTTACTCATGATTCTACTCCTACTACGAGACCCTCCTCCATTAGTTAAGCTTGTTGACACTGAGGCATATAATGCAACTGCATAACCCTGCCGATTGATAAAGAGAGAAAAACCATCTGCAATGCACTCAGCTAGAAGCTTGGCCTGAGTGAGAGAGCGAGCCATCTGATAATATTATTTGATCCAATGGCTATTATTAACTTCTTCTGATGTTGTTGTTGTAGAAGAAGCTGTTTCATCTTGGAAAGCTTTTCCAACTTCCACAATAGCTGTTGGTCACTCTCTTTGTTTTTTTTTTTTTTTTTTTTTTAGAAAACTAGAAATCTTATAAAACTTTAGAAATAAAGCGAGATACATCCTGAGAACACGCGTCCTCAATCAGGTTAGGAGTTTCCTCCAACCATACAACATAGTCACCCACTTGTTTTGCAAATTGGGCTAAGATGTGGGCTGGCCTATTGTCATCCCTATTAACATGACTGAAAGATACAAAGCGAAACTTATCTAGTTGGGCCAAAATGCAGTCTATGACAATTTCAAGAGAAGTAGAAGCCTCCGATTAACCTGTCAAGATATTCTTAAGGGTGCTAGAGTTCATCTCGAAATACACTTCCGTGAACCCCATCTCCCACGTGAATTGGACTGCAATCTCCATGGATTTCGCCTCTGCATCTAGCGCAGCCAGGTTGGCTGGGATTCTCTTCCACAACAGTTGTTGGTCGCTCTCTTTGTTCTGTGGTGGCCTGTGTATTCTAATTTCAATCCGACTGTGTGAACATAATTTTTTTTTTTTTTTTAAATCTAATGTGTAACAGTTGACCATTGACATGTTAAGAAAAATAATTTTTTATTATTTCATTTGACACATTAGATTTTTCCATTCAAAAGATAATAGTAGGGACCAAATTGACACGACATTAAAAGGTGAATGACTAAATTAACACAATTGAAAGGTTAGGGATCAAACTGACATTTGATGTGAAAGATAGGGACCAACTAGGTAATTTACCCAATTTTTTTTTTAAACATGCTCGCACACTTGAACTTGATCATAAGAAAATCTTAAACACTTTGAACCCTTTTTTTTTTAAAAAAAAAAAAAAATTATAGAGAAGTTAAACACTTAGATCTATGTCAATTTTACAATTAAAAAAAATATTATAAATAGATATGAATATGATTATAATCATTTCAATTATATAATTAATGAATGTTAAAATTACTTTTTTATGATTAATAATTTTATTTAGAGACAGTTTCAATTTATGACGTTTGTTCCTGATAATTATTCTTTATTATCATACTAAGACATCAAATTTTTTGTGTAGACAGAGATCAAACGCCAAATCATTTATTCAACTACAAAAGACTTTACTAATTGAGTTAACGGGAACCTACATATGATTGATCATTGATGATATATCAATGAGTTATTAACATGTGTGTTTCATTTTTATTTTTTTTTAATATCTATTACAATTCATAATTGAGCATTTTAATAATCTTTAACATATGTTTTTAGGGCATTTATTGACATAACCAATCAAAATATTTAATAGCACTAACGTCACTATTGGCCATATTCGATTGTTTCGTCAAAAATGTGAGAAGTGAGAACAAGTCAATGCTATTGCCGACTAGCACCCGAATGACCCAATTATCAGAATCAAAGCATCATATAACTGGCGGAAATGGTAAATTGATTCTCTTTAACTTCACAAATCACCAAGTGCTAGGCTCTAAATCCTGAATTGTTTATGCCCTATGGTGAAGGTTTTGTATCTTTATAATTGTAAGCTGCTCCACCTTTGATATGTGTACAATATCATTGCCCCTTAAAGGTTAGGTGGCTATGCCAGGATACAATGTTGCTGGTCATTGTAGGCAGATAGGTGGCTCCTTAAATGAGGTGTAATTTATTCGATCAGTTACCTTGGAAATGCGTTCTTGAGTCGTCTTCAGTACGTTGTGTTGCTTTGATTTGGCATTATCAATTATGCATATACAAACAAGTATTGAATATACATATACCAATTATGCATATACAAACAAGTATTGTATCTACCTTTATTTGAAGAAAAACTAAACAATGTCGTGCGGAATTGGAATCCTAAAATGTTTGGTGCTTTAGTTTTTCACATACATTCATATACTATTTCACTAACTTGTTAAGGTGTTAAAGTATTGATTAAACGATTGATGTGTGAAAATTTTGTTTCATTGATGTACTCATGAAAATTTGATATTTTACTAACGATAAAACTTAGATACAATATTGAATTAAATTACCATTGTGCACCCTTGGCGTGATGATTACTCTACAAGTATAAGTACTTGTGGTATGTGAGGGGTAAGGTTCAAGGTTCAAGTCTCTAGAAAGAAGTTTCACACACACATATACACTTAAATTAGACTAAAGTAGAATTTTTATCTTGTATAAAAAAAATACAATATTGAATTTAAATATTTGATTGTTTTGAATTTAGTTATTCTTGAAAAAGTAAATTCTTATCTTATTGGTCAACGTAGTGTTTAAATTCAATTAGGAAACCTAGGTACATAAGTATTTCCCTTGGTCCTTGGGGCATGCCTCCCCTCCAAAAAAAGTTTTACTTTCTCCCGTAGCTATATCAGTAAGGATTTTACTAACATATGCCCTTAGGGCATATGTTAGTAAACCATTTTAGGAAATTTTTATTAGGAATTGAAAAAGTTGTTAAATTTTTTATATGTGATTCACTTATTGTTTATTGGGCTCTTGCAGGATTATCTCCTCTGGTAGCTATGATGGCTTCTATAGTGTATAGGATTCTTGACACTTGTCATAAGGTTTGCAATGTAAGGTTTTTTCATATGCGAGGTAAAGGGAATATACTTGTTCATCTTTTAGCTAAACATGCTTGTGGCATTGTTGATTTCTTAGTTTTGATGGGAGAATCCTTATTTCTTAGAACAAGCTCTTCATTATGATGTAATGTCTTTTATTAATTAATGAAAGTTCTAGTCTTCTGATCGGAGACCAAAAAAAAAACAAATGATAATTTTGTATTTAGTAAATTTATGAACTATTGTTAATGTATTAATACTACAATTTGGCCCCTCAAATCAAAATCCCTGGCTACACTCTTGATTACCCTTACATAAACTATAATTTATCATCTCTATTAATTACTCAATAGGTCATAAAAAAATGAATATCTTTTATCATAGCTCAAAACCAACTTGCCTAGAGCACTCACATTCAAGTTTGCATAAATTGATATTTTGCCATCTAAGAAGTTATTTTATCTGTTATGTCATTTCACTTTAC
>NW_027069532.1:1321063-1322865 GCF_002906115.3 Quercus suber | reverse complement strand
AAGGTATTTTTTTTTTTTTTTAAAGATTCCATTAAAATTTTAAATTTCGTACATAAAGCACAAGTGTACAACTCAAAATTTCTCTAGAATGACTCAATGACCAAAAATTAGTTGAAATGGCTAGAATTCAAATGAAAATTATGAAAATAGTCTAATTTAGTGGCTTCAATTTTTTATTTTTCAAAATAGCCCTTGACCAAGTACAGCTAGTGTGTTTTATGCCAAAGTAATTTTTACCTTTTTAGAAAACCCACTTTCAATATATATCTTATAAAAACAATATCTCTATAGTTTGTGAAAAATAGGGATTAATATGAGTTTCAATTAACTCAACTAGTAAGAAATTTTATCATCAAATAAGGGATATGATTTCAAATATTACACACGAAAATTGAAGTACTAACGTGATTTATTTAATTGTCTTTTGATTTCAAATATTACACATGAAAATTGAAGTATTAACGTGCTTTATTTAATTGTCTTTTTTCACATGGTCAATGAGCAGGCTAGCAGCGATTAAGCTATGGTTTTTTTTGTCCCAAAAAATGACAAGGTGGAAAGTGTTTTAAAAAGGGAAAACACTTATTTGTTGGCCCTCATTGATTCTCTCTAGGGGTGTCAATGTTCGACCCAACCCGCGAACACGACACGAACTCGACACGGATTTTTTTAGGTTAGGGTTGGGCCTTAATGCGTTTGGGTCATAAATAGGTTGACCTAAAAGTGACACGATAAGAAATGAATCATAAATGAGTCAACCCGCGTAACCCGCAATAGACACGTTTGACACGTCAATTTATTTGTGTCAACCTAAAATGACCCATTTAACACAACCTGTTTAACTCATATAACAAATAAATATTTATTTTATTTTAGATTTGTCAAATACCTTTTATATCTAACATATATTTTAAATTTAAAAAGAAAAGTAAGTAATTACAAAAATTTACAAGGGATATAATTAGAAATTGAAACTTTATAGACCTTAGAACTACTAATACTTTTCTTCTTCTTCTTCTTCTTCTTTTTTTTTTTTTTTTTTTTTTGTGGCATAAAACTTACACAAATGAAATTGGATGAGCTTGTGGAAGATGTTATGAATTCAGACATCAACAAAGAATCTATGGATGATAATCGTGGTCATAGTCAGGATTAGTCTACTGTTTGCTCAAATTCTTTCAATATTGATACTTAACATTAGGCAAGTTCCAAGAATATTATATTTTTGTTGAACGGTGTTATTTTATTTTGTGAAACTTTGTTATTTTAAATTTGAATTGAAGTGTATGCACTTGTTTTGGAATGTAAAGAACTTATTACTAGATGAATGTTATATTTTTGTTAAATTATATTATTTTGAATGTGGGTTGAAGACTTGAAGTGTATGCACTGTTTTTTGGGATGTAAAAATAATTATTTCTAGATAGATGTTATATTTAATATTACGCAAGTTGAAATAGGTTGTGTTACATTCGTGTCAACCTAATACGACTCATTTATTAAACATGTCAAATGGGTTGAGTCAGCTCAACCCACCTTATTAACAGGTTGGGTTAGGGTTAAAGAATCATAACACGATTATTAAATGGGTTGGGTTAGGGTTGAGCCATTTAGTCGAATACCCCTACCTCGACACGACACGAACCCGACACGCTAACCCGAATTGATACCCCTAATTCTCTCTCTCTCTCTCTCTCTCTCTCCCTCTCTCTCTCTCTCTCTCATTATTTAAATTACAAATCCACATTGGTCTTTGTTATTTTTTTTTTAAAAAAAAAAAAAAAAAAAAAAAAACCCAACAT
>NW_027069532.1:1229730-1316852 GCF_002906115.3 Quercus suber | reverse complement strand
TTTTTTTTCAAAATCATTAAAATAATATATTATAATTTCGGTATAATAAGACTAGTGTGTCAAAATAAACTAATATCGTACTAATTACAATTCACAATTAATTATCTTAATAAAATGTAAAAAAATTATATGATCAACATTCTTTTTCTTTTTTTGTTGTGGTATTATACAATAAAAATAATGTCATTAATTTGCTCATTTGAAAATAAAAGTAGTATTGTCAATTAGTTCAACTAGTACAAATTTTTATCAGTTACTCTTTTAAATGTCAAATATAATTTGGAATTCCTTTTTTAATATATATAATTTTTTTGAGGAAATTCCCAGCTTGACTAACTGAGTTTTGAAGTTGGCAACTGCATTCAAATTGCAGCTCCGAAAATGGAGTGTAAGATGAAAAGTAGTTTTAACAAATTCTCGTATGATAAGGTTTGTTTAATTTTCTTTTTAACATTTTTTTCAACCAAACTAATGAAAAAGGATTAATCAGCGTTTAACCAAACCTCATAAATTACTTTTCCCCTTCAAATTGGTGAATGGCCAGGGAAATGAATACTCTCATTCAAAAATTTAAGACTAGTATTAAATTAGTCCACTCGTTATCCAAATGACTTTATAAGGAATAGAATCTTTGACACGCGAAAATGCTAATTAATACATTAATGCCAATAAACAAAATATGGGAAAAATGGACGAGCAAATAAATAGAGTGTTAATTTTGTGAATTAAATGGCTTTTATTTAAGGGCAAGGATCTGAACTGATTCAAATTGTCAAAAAAAATCAACCACTGGCTTAAAATGATTTTAAAATGGAAAAACGTGCAATTCGATTACTTTGCCTAATTTAGCAATTTTTCATTAATGTCCTTCACTAAAATTCCCTTTGGTCTTTGAACCTTTTTTTTTTCTTTGTCTTTTTCACTTGTTTATCATTGTCCACTATACTCAAACTGACCAATTGACCTGCGCAATTAAAGAAAAACTGATGGGGCATCACATTCTTAAATACAGCAATGCCCAATTTTAAGACCAAAATGCCTTGACATAGTGTTATTATCTATATAAACAAAGTACATAAACAAAATGTAAAGCATTTGAAACTAGTTATACAAATTGACCAAAAAATTGACCCTTAATAACTAATTAAGAGAGCATGGACTAATAGTACCAACTCTTTATTTATTTATTTATTTTTTGAGTTTTGAGTAGAAGGGTTGTCATAGAATTACAAACTTGTTCCATAATCAATGTGGTTGTTTTGGTTTCCTCATTCCAAGTACTATTATTCTTTGCTATGAGGAAAAAGGCTTTGTGTAGCTCCAACAACTTGGCATTGTTTATTGGTCAGAAAAGGTAAAAAAGGTTAATAAACAAAACAAAACCCACCAGGCTTTACGCATTCCCCGTGAAGCCCAGAAGAAGGTGTAACCGATAGAGTAATAAAGGGGCATATGATATAGTAACAGTCTGAAACTCTAAGATCTTTTTCAAGCTCTTCTTTTTAAGCAGTGGTTGATGCTAACTGTTCATCAAGTTTTTAGTTTTTACCTCCGTCAAGTTCTTCTCTACTCTCTGACCCAGCTTTTAATTTGTCATTCCACCCCTTGTCCCACTTCCCCCAACCGACACGTGTCATTTTCCATGGCACAACGAGACAAGGTCCCCCCACTTTGGTGTGTAATGCTTTTCTTTGATGTTCTTAATTTTTTTTTTGGATGAATCTTTGATGTTCATAATAGGTTAGCAATTTATAAACCATGATATGGGTATGTTTACAATACCAACTCATCAAAAAACCCTAATTAAATAAGATTGCAAATACAAAGGAAGCAACTTATTACAAGCAAGTCTTCTACAAAGTCCTAGGACTAATGGATTGCCTAAGAACTATTCATAAGGATCTCTTATGAATCTAAATATAAATGGTCTTGGAAGTATTCTGGTGTGCTCTTAATTGTGCATGGTATCATTTTTATTATTATAAAATAAGCCTCTATTTGTACTTGAGGCTTTGACGGTTATGCTTGGTTTCTCCTTCCATGGGTTGCTTATAAATTAATTTCCTCTTCCAAATGTCTTGTGACTAATAAGGCTTTGTAATCTCTCTTTGTCACTCTAAGGCAAATGTCCCCTTGCTATTTATGGTTGCTTGGCACATCTCTTTATGTCTGATTATTCTTTGTAATCGCTAAAGATAACTAGCCGTTAATTCAATGAGGTAATTGCCATGATAATCAACATATTAATGCCAATTGTTGATTCCTAACTCTTGATTTACGATGTTAAACTATTTGTTTATGCTAAACAATGATCTTAGGTATGATGCTCTTGTAAAACTATTCCCAAATTCAATACTACTTGTAGAATTTATAATACTAGCTTAATGAAAGCCATCCTAATTTTTTTACATGTGTCGAAATCTCTTCGAGTGTCACCATATGAATGCCACTTGTCATTCCCTTAGGCTATAACTCTCAACTTAGGCTATTAAAATATTTTTTATTGAATTTATTATTTCTAATATAATTATATAATGCATTTTGATGATGCTCTTGTAATACTATTCCCAAATTCAACATTATTGGTGGCATTTATAATTCTAGCCTAATGAGAGCCATACATTTTTTTAATATGCATATCGAGATCTCTTTGAGCATCACCATATCAATGCCACTTGTCATTCCCTTAGGCTATTAAGCTATTTATTTATTGAATTTATTATTTTTAATATAATTACATATTGCATTTTGATGATAAACGATGTTCTTAGGTATGATGCTCTTGTAAAATTACTCTCACATTCAATACTACTTGTAGCATTTATAATATCAACCGAATGAGAGCCATACATTTTTTTACATGTGTGTCCAGATCTTTTTGAGCACTTGGCAATTTTATTGGGTGTCTATAATAGTTCTCCTATCACACACACAACATGATAGTTACCAAAAACAATTCCTTAAGGGTAGCTCCAAAATGGTAGTTAGGAGTTTTAAGTAATATTATTCCGTTAAAATTAAGTAATACCTCTAACATTATTCATGTAACTTCTTTTAAAATTATTGTTGGGGGGGGGGGGTGAATTTGATTCCGGGCCGAGGCCCAAAAGCCAAAAGGTCATACTTGAAGCAATGGGCCAAGCCCATCAATGTGGATATAAGCTAGGGCATCTAAATAGTGATGGGTAACTCACCAGAGCAATTCTTGTTGAGATCTGAGTTGGCCACCAATACCAAAACTCTTATCCGAGGTAACGAGTATGGTTGGCCCTTCAGTGGAAAAGAGTGGGACTGTGGGCAACTGGTTCCCTTTTAAATCTAAGATGCCATTCCCACTAAATTTGCCTTAGGGAACATCCTAAAGGGATAAGGATCACAGAGATAATCACCTCTGCATTAATGAGAGGTTCTCTACTTAATCTCTTCCACGTTAAATGCATATAGGACAACTAGAACAGTGCAGACACCCCCAAAAATCCTATTTCATGATGAAATGGGGGTAAAACTGAGTGGTGATGTGACTAATATCCCAAATAATCCGGTTGGAAGCAGGCCAGCTGGGGAGATAAGCGAAGAGAAAATGCCTATGAAAGGGGAGGAGGCTACAACTAAGAAGGGGTTGGAAAATATTAAGAGAAAACCCTAGAGAAGAACAATAGAGAGAAAACTGGAGAAGCTGAGTAGAGCCACATTGTACTTGTGCTCTCTTGCTTACTCCCTATGCCTCAGGAAAGCAGTTTATGTATATTAGAATAGTTCATCTTCACTCCTGCTTTCTTAATCAATTGTTTGGGTCTCCAATTGTTGAATTTCTATCTTACGTTTATGATAAATAAAATTGTGAAAAGTTAGTTACATAGACATTTTAACTTGTTAAGGTGTGTTTGAGTTTCTTACCCCCCACAATTATTATTCATGTAAATAATACAAAATCTAGGGACATATATAACAGTTTACAAGTCATGTTGTAATTGGTGTATAATAAAAGTGATGTTACTATGTTGAGAAGTGTTACATTCACAATATTTTCATAATACTTTCACAACAATTATAGATAGTAAGTTGTTATTGGTTCTAATTTGAATCTACAATTGAAAATAATTTTTTGCGTAGCAATAATATCCAATTCAAGCATCCACAGTAGTGGAGCCAAATTTTTAGTTTTTTAGCACATTAAAAAGTCACTTTATTTATTTTACTTTCTCACATCCAACAACAGTAGTTTTATTTTACTTTTTAACACAATAAAATAATATAAATACTACAATAAAATAATATTTCATTCAATCACCAAAACACAACTACAACCAAAAGTAGTGTGAACGCAAGGTGGACATTGGGAGAGACATGGAGAGGTAGTGAGGAGTGAGACAAAAGCAGTCTGAACGCAAAATAAATTTTTTTTAGTGAGGAGAGAGACAAAAGTAATGTGAACGCAAAATAATTTTTATTTTATTTTTTACCTTTCAGTGCACAGCCACTTTTGGCTGTGCACTGTAGCTGTGGGATAAAAAAATATAATTTAGGCTCTATTATTACAGGGTACATTTTGATATTTAGTAGTATTAAAAATAATTATATAACTATTTAGCACTACTATTACTAGTGCTCTAACAACCTTTGTAAAAATATTGTAAGCATAATATTCTTCTTTAAAAGTTTGAAAAAAATGCCTGTGAATATTTTGTGCTCGCTCATGTAATAAACGATTATGGGCATATGGGTGTGTGGTACAACTAGCAGTAATTTGGAATTATTGTTTTCCCAAAGAAAAAAAGTAAATTGGAATTACAACATATCATTTCAATTTTTTGAGGTGCAATAACATATCATTCTTGTTTCTTGATATTACCTTAAACTTCCTTTTCTTTTTTCTTTTCTTTTTTTCCTCAAGAAACACAAGTACCATCATCAATTATTAGCCGAAAAAAGAAACAACGGACAACAAATAGTAGGTCTAATCCCTTTTTTTTTTTTTTTGTGGATAGATAGGTCTAATCCAATAAGCAATTCTTTTTTTTTTTTTTTTGAACTGTAATCCAATAAGCAATTCACACATTACCTTTTTCGGGGAAAAAATAATGTAAAATACCACCTAGCATGCTGCTTTTTCACTGCAACAAAAGCAGTGAAACTTGTTTAAAGTGGCATTACTGAAACCGTATATTCCCTGTCAAACCTTTTCTCCCTTACGATGAATATATATTCATTGAAGGAAGTCTCTCTCTTTCACTGTCATAACCTGTGTTTTGAGGTTCTATTCTAAGCTCTGTCTCTCACTCTCACTCTCACTCTCTATCACATTCAAACACACATAAACACACACTGTGACACAGAGTCTCACACACACACAGCCATAGCTACAAAGCCCAATAAAATCAGTAAACGTCTAAGCTGCAATTAGGTATAGCTTTATTGGTTGGGTTCTCAAATAGATTTAAATCTTTAAAGTCGATGATGATCCTGATTGCAATTGTTTATTGGTTTTTGGATTTAGCTTTTTATGGGGTTAGAGATGCTTTTAAGGGAAATCGAATATTATGTGTGTAACCGCGAGCATGATTTCACGCGCGAATTAAACTAAGCTAAAACTATATACTATAAAATTATATAAAACTATATACTATATTAGCAATTTGTGGTGGGGTGGTTTCCAGGTGATTGGAGATGTGCCACGTGGCACCTCGTGGAAGTTGGAGAAAAGTCCAAAGTTACTTTTCCCAACTTTCCCTATCTTGTATTTCCGCCCCCTCTCCCTGTGCAACATGACTCATGAGTGCCATCCCAAGCAACAACTCACCTTTCTTCTTTTTTTCTTCTTTTTTTGTTATTAAATATTGACATTTTTTAATTAAAAAATTTATTTTTTTACCTTTTTATTGATATTTGATAAATACATTTTTATATTATGAATGGTTATAGATTAAATCTTATAATTTCAAAAATTTCAAATTAAACTTTGAAATTTAATTTATATTTATATTTATGAAAATGTAAGAGAATGTGTTGTATGTAATATAACTTATCATGTTCTCTCTTAAAAGTTATCATAGATTTTGAGTAGAATTTGTGGTGTACTTTTGTGTTAAGGATGCGACTTGTGTCCTATGCATTAGTACACTAGACACTTTGAAATACAGATACATGTCCAAAATTTCCTTCATTCAATGTCAATTCACAACAGAATTTTGGAATTCAATAAGGTTTCATTTTTCTCCGCATTGAGTTTGTCAAACTTTTACAACCTATCTAATTATTGCTCCAACTTCTTACCATGTGTCACGTTTTGGTGTTATTTACCATTTAATTGTCACATTCAGATGCTAGTTCTTTCATCTTTGCGTCTCCAATATCTCTTCCATTGCATGATGTTCTTATCAGATGGTGATTTTTTATAAAAAAAAGAAACACTTGCTTGGCACCAAGTCACAACCACTAGCAAAAAAGGCACTAGAAATGGTATACCTCGTACCAATCCTATCCAACACACACAAAACTCAAGCTACTACTATTTATGCAATATTCACAAACCCAGTACAGTTTTGGACGCTGAATTGGTATGAATTTGAATACCGCTTATTTTGTTAAAACTGATCATTACTGAAAGTATTGTAGATAAAGGTAAAAATTATTTGAAATAGTATAGTGAGACCCATAAATAGTACAAAAAATAAGCTGAATAGTGAAATAATTTATAATGTTCAGTGTTTCTCAAATGCACACTATATCTGGATTAGGTGGTCCACTCCATGTTAGTATAAAAAAATTATGTGATGGTAAACAATCAGTCTATCTTTGAACTCAATAACCCAATTGGCCAATAAACTCAGCTTGAGGGAACTACTCAAATTGAAAGAACATATATAATATCAAAAAGTTCATGCATGTCTCTTTCATATAAAATTCAAATGCCTGATTTAAAATTGAGTTCTTAAGTCTTAACATAGAATTTAGTTTTGGTCCAATAGTTTTTTTTTCCAAGAGCCAAGCTATATATGTTTTTAATATTTATGTTTCGTGTTACTTTATGTTTTATAAAAATTCAAGGTTCAACGAATTGCCTAATTGACAATGATTGATCAAGTTGATCTGTTATGTTCATTTAACTTGGTTATTATTATGAGATCAATTCCCAAATGCGAATTATATTTTAACAATTTTGTCATCTTTGAATAATAATAATAAATAATTCTTTAAAATTACTGAAAAGTATTACTCTTGCAACCTCTTCTCCCACGTGATGAGATCATCAGACTTGTAACTTGTTATATAAATGAAATGGACAGTGTTAACATCACCGCTAATACCTAATTCCATCTACCTTCCACTATCATTGTGATAAGCTAATTAAGGTTTTAGAAATTGTGAAATTACATTTTATACCTTATAAGTTTTGAGTAATTCAAACTGATGTGATGCCATTGAACCGCATATCTCTTGATATTTACACCTTACAAGTTGATAATCTATATATACTAAGAGATTAAGGCTGCATTTGGCAACACGTAAAATATTTTTTGAGTGTAAAATATTTTTAGGTAAAAATTTTATGGGAAGAGAAAATATTTTCAAGTGTTTGGTTGTATTATGAAAATTGTTTTAGAAAATATTTTTAGGTGTTTTGTTGCATTTTGAAAATACTATTTTTCTACTAGTTTCTCACATCTTCTTAGCCATTTTCTTAGCTTCTAAACAAATTTTATAATTGAAAATTTCAATATATAAACTTAAAAGAAACAAAAATCAAAATAAAATTATTTGCTAAACTCAAAAATTCGATCAAACTGAGAGAGGGAGGAAGAGACAAAACAACACCGAGTTTGAGACGACGAGAGTTCGATCTAGAGGGTAGTGGTGGCATGATCTCGGTGATGCCAGGGTGCGATCTCAGCGACGTGATCTCGACGGTGTTGGGGTGCGATGAGAACGATGCGATCTGGGGTTGGGACGGTGGTGCGATCTGGGGTCATGTGTGCTTCTAGCTCACTCTCTCTACTTTCTATTCCTGCTCTCTCTCTCTCTCTCTCTCTCTCTCTCTCTCTCTCTCTCTCTCTCTCTCTCTCTCTCTCTCTCTCTCTCTCTCTCTCTCTCTCTCTCTTCGGGTGTTTGAGTCTGAAATCATTTGAAAGTAAAATGCGTGTGTAATTCATTTTCCAGTTTTGGGGGCCAAATTTTGTAGTCAATGAAATAGTTTTCAGTTTGACCAAATTTTCCATGCACAACCAAACACATGGTAGGGTGTAAAATATTTTCCTAAATCCATTTTTAGCTGAAACAAACGCAGCCTAAGACGATCTACTTACATATACAAAGGAAGATCGAATGACTCAAGTAGTGTCGATATGATGCTAATCTAAAATTTTTTAGGTACTTTGGGTATCTTTTGACAATAAGGGTAGTTTTGAGGTGTTTCTCTTATTCCTTTAAAGCATTAGACGAATTCATCCTTGTTATAAGTTACTGTTTATAACACGGTAAACATTATCATAAAATATACAGCCAAACAAATGCCCTATCCATATGATTCTTGCTTTACTTTTGTGTTTCATAGTGCAAACAAAGGTTAATGGGATTCAGTTGCATCATTAAACACATCTTAATCTTAATTATCTTTTTAACTCCCCAAAATACACATTAGACACACACAAGGAGGATCCAGCTATATTACAGCCAACTAGCTGAGATGACTTTGAAAAAAAGTAGGACCCACGGGACCCCATTTTTTCAAGCTGTCCACATCAGCAGACGTGACGTGTTGGATGATATTGAACTTAAGAATAGGAACGGACACGTGGTGATGTCCTTAGTGCAAAATTCTGGGTCCCACACCATGGCTGTAACAAAAGGCCTGTGTGTGTGTGTGTGTGTGTTACGGATTAAATAAAAGTGGACCAACGCGGAACGGTGTTTTGGGCTTTGGGCCCCTATCAACACTTTCATATGTGAAATTAAAAATTATAAAAAAAAAAATTGGGCCCACATTAGTAAGGTACGTGGGCCTTGCTTCTCTCTCATGCGTTGTCTCTTCTATTATAGGGGACTAAATAAGGGCTATACCTATTAAGAGTTGGTTTTTTGTGTGTGATTGAAAAGAATGTACCTATGTAGGTGAAGCATTTCTATGATTGAAGTCCTACACTTCTATAGTCTATATGCTCGTAGGTTTTTTTTTTTAACTTTTAGTTCCTTTTGAGATCTATAACATTTTAGCAGATACAATGTATCCATGATAATAATGTGGGAATTGGGATTTTTTTTTTCTTCTATCAAAGTTAAAAAAAATAAAATAGAAAATCGAAAGAAAAATGAACTGTCATATAAATGATATAATCATTACTTACGACTTTTGTTTTTTTTTTTGAGAAAAGAAAAAAAGGGGACTCGCGTGTAGCAGTCATTGTCCCACGCCCCATGGTACAGTTGGGTAAGCCCATGGGTACCACCAGCTCGAACTGGAGCTCGGAAACTCCGAACTCACACACACCCCAGACTCTATTGGTTTCTGGGACTTCCAGAAATTGCAATTACAGTCTTCGTGAGAACTCGAACCTGAGATGTG
Organism: Quercus suber; assembly: GCF_002906115.3. Taxonomy (NCBI): domain Eukaryota; kingdom Viridiplantae; phylum Streptophyta; class Magnoliopsida; order Fagales; family Fagaceae; genus Quercus; species Quercus suber. Next base: position 1,307,293 of record NW_027069532.1, on the reverse strand, counting down.
GTGAAACCTCAGCAGTCACCTACCAGTTGTACCACACCCACTGGTGGTACTTACGACTTTTGTTCATAATACGTGGTGGATACACATCCATTTATGGAAGTCCTAAGAGTAGGTTTTGGCATAACTAGTGCAAAGCGACGTAAAGGTTTGGAATTTGGAGTTTGGAGTAAGGTTAAGGAATGCTATTACTTTTTTGGGTCAAACAAAAAGAGATAAAAGAAAAAAGAGGAAAAGAAAAGGGGGGAAAATAAGAAAAAGAAGAAGGAATCTCCCTATTATTATTAATGTGCTGTAATCCAAATGTCCAATGTTGTTTTCTCTCTTTTCGATTGATTGAAAAGAATCAAATCAGCAACTTATTAGCGTTTCTTAATGCCATATCAAATCCATTGGGTTACAGATTGCTACCAACAACTATGCTGAATTAGTCCATTGTTGACAAATGTTGCTTTGCAAGGAGTGTAGGAAGGAGAATTAAGAACGATAAGGTATCCTATGTGTCGAAAATACACATATATTCTATTTTATTAATTATCATTTCATATATCATATATATGCATTATTTCTCATATTACATGGATTCCATAATCGTATAGGAGATGCACATTATAAGAGGAATGACACGCATCCAATGCATAAGAAAATGATTGATTAGGAACTAAGCTATATAGTACTAGAATTTGGCACAAAGAAGGTCACAAAATTGGATAGGGGGTATGAATATGATTCTGAATGGGTCATATATACAGATGGGTTGCTTTCTCATTTGTTGAAGCCATTTATGGAATAGCATTTGGGGATTAGAATTTAAATAAAAAAAGACACATATCTGTGAATCAGAGGGTGTGGATGATTGAGCACGTCACAGAGGAAAATTATGCTTCCCCACATCCGACTATTCAACACGATCAAAAATTTGTGAATCAGAGAAAGAATTATTGAATTGAAAAACTTGGGAAGTTGGAACTACCTGTCAAGAGAAAAAGCAAAAATGGGGTTCATGGCCATGGGGGTACCCCCCCAAATGGTACTGCTAGTTGGACGTGCAGATTCACAAATCTTCCTAATTAGTACAACTTTTCCAGGCTTGCAAGCAAGTGGGTCCATTTGATTTTGATAGTCCTAAATGGATTTTTCACTGAAGGTACAGAGTAATGTAGAAAGTTCATAACTTTACAGCTTGAGATTTACCATGGTGTGTGTCTATAAGGTTACTGGTACTATTTGTATCAGTGCTGTGTGTGGTCCATCAAGGTTTTGATTGAGTTTTTTCTTTTGTATCTTGCAAGAGACAGAAATTATCTCTTGCCTTTTGTTTGTACAAGAGCTATTGAGGGAGCTCTCTCACTCACATAATCACATTACATATGGATATGGTTCCAATATTCTAATGTACTTGTAAAAACTCACTCTTTGTGAAAGAGATTTGTTCCATAAAACAAACGCGATAGATACTAGTCTGTCTCACATCAAGATAAAGAGAGAAGGTCTATTATATTAGATATATGTAGGTTTTTTTACACAGGTTGTGATACCTACTCTAAGGATGATGTATATATTATATGATATTTGAGATAGCTTGGTTTATATGATATGTTGAGACTAATTTATTTATTTATACATTTTTATTATTTTAAAGCCACTTGGTGATTTCTTTTCCTTCCAAATATGCACATTTGCGTAATTGTTTAAAGATGTCTAAGGTTTAAATCCTTACTCCCTTTTTGTAATTATCGAATTATCAAAAACATAAACCAACTTATAGCATTTCGTTTACTTAATTTTTGGCATTCTAATTATCCGTTTAGAATTTACTTATTTTGCTAAAACTGAAATTTTTTTGCTAAAAATATTATAAATAAAGGTAAAAGTTAGTTGAAATAGTATAGTGGAACTCATGAATAGTACCAAAAAATACAGTGAGATCCATGAATAGTAATAAAAATAAGCTGAATAGTATAATTATTTGGCAAAAATAATCCATGCTAAATGCACATTAATCTTTTTCAAGTACAAACTTTGTGCTAGTGACGTAGTAGTTTGGATAATGGGAAATCCCTTTTAATTCAATATGAAATTTAGTTGGAAAATTTTATATTATTTATTGAAAATTGATAAAAATATAATTGTGTGTGAGAAGTGAAGTTTTAAAAAGTTGCATATATACAAATAAGCAAAGTAAATGACAAGTTAACGAGAAAATAGCTGATCCAAATGACTCATTGTAGTCAGTAACCACATATCTTCTCTTTTAATACATGAGAGAGTAAAATTTTCTCAAGTTGGCAACTAGGAAACCCTTTTTTTTCGTTGCTTGAAACTTGGAACCATGTGAGTTATAGAATCCATGCTAATCTCAGGTGCCAGGTCCATTACAAATGGATGGTAGAAAATTTAAATTTTCACATGACATTGTCTATAACAATACTGATCATGGGATGTTAATTTATTATTACACGGGAATGTTTCCTCTCAATATTTTGTAGCTTAGGCACATCAAGAAGTAATATGTGGTCTAGGGCATACTTCAAACCTTTTTTGACTAGTGCTTTGCAAGAAATTTTTTTGTTTAAAATCAAATGACATTTTTGTGGTGTTGATAGTTATGAATTGTGTGTGTATGTATAGTTGTGAATTGTGAGCTTAATTATCGATAAGATAATAAATAAAGATGAAGAAGTAGTAAAACTTGATGGTTAATAGATACTAAAAGGTGAATGTTTTAGATATCTTATACCAATAATTCACAAGGATGATGAGATAAAAAATAATAATAATAGTCATTGGATCATAGTAGGGTTGATGAAATGAAGAAGTGCATTAGGAGTATTGTATAATCATATAATACATAATTAGTTAATAAAAAGTTTTAGAAGAATATTATAAGCCCAACTATGCTATATGGCATTGAATGTTAGGTTGAAAATAAATTAACAATATATTCCTATAATGAGTGAAATGAGAATATTAAATTGGATAAGCGGAAATAAAAAAAATTTAGGATTCAAAATGAAGAAATTCAATTAAAGACATTAGACTCTTATTGATGAAAAGATTAGTGAGAGTTGCTTGAAATGATTTGGTTATGTGTAAAAGAGAGTGATTAATGCACTAGTAAGTAAAAATGACTTGATTTAAGTTAAGAAAATGAAATAAAGGTAGAGGTATACCTAAATAACACTAGTTGAAGCAGTAACAAATAACATGTTAGTTAAATAGGTTCTAGAGAGAATGATTTTAGATGGGATAATATGATGGAGAAAAATACATGTGAACATTAATCCAATTAGTCTTTTAAAGACTCATAAGACCTATTTTAATTGTAGCAGTACTAGTGACTTTCAAATTGATTTTATTTTGTTTATGTAGGGACTCAATTTGGATCTGACCTTGAGTATGAATGGGTTTTCAGCCTAACAAGCCCAAACAATAAATTTGTAGAGAGTGGGTTGAAGGTTTAGGCGTTGGCCGTCGTTCACCAAGCATCCACTCTCTTTTATTAAAAAATACTTAGAGTTTATTTACAACTGGGGGGATGCTCCTCGGCCACGGGCCGAGGAGCCCCTTTTCTTCTCCTCCTTTCCCCCCCCCTTATCTTACTTTACTTGCTTTTCTTATATAGTCTTCATTTTTCTATCTCCTTCTTCCATCTGTTGATCATCCATTCGCCTTTCTTCTGGCCGTCCGTCCCATCAGAGGCCTTATCAGTACTCAAGTGGTTCACTCTGATCAACCTTGCCCTGCTAAGGGGTTATATCCCCATTAATGCGGCCAGAGGGGTTAGGTGAATGCATTAAGTGTGAATGTGACAGCTTGCTCTGGGCTTGTCCCTTCCCAAAATTATCCTTAGTATGCCGAGGACGAAGAGGTCCTCGGCGTGGGTCAAAAAAGAGGCTTTCCCCAACTTAGCCTTGGATGGTCAGTCTTCCTCGGCGTCGGCCTTGGGCCTACTACACGATGGGCTGAGGCTATCAGGTCCACGGGCCCCACAGTTTATAATTTTAGGAATTGGTATGTGTAATTCATTTGCATCTATCAATATGCTTGTAGCTTTTTCAAAAGTTCATTCTTCTTGTTTCCATAAGTTTATAAGCATAACAAATTTCAAAACATTTTTTTACAACTGCTCTTAAGACCTATTGTAATTGTAGCAGCAGTAGTGACTTTCAAATTGATTTTATTTTGTTTGCAATTTATGAATTGGAATGTGTAATCCACTAGGCATCATCAACAGGCATGTAGTTTTTTCCAAAGTGAATTATTGTTTCCATAAGTTTATATATGCACAATAAATTTCCAAAGCATTTTTTCACAATTACTGAGGTGGCAATTCATAATAGTTAGTCCTATGTAAAAATGATGTTGTACTAATCACAATATGTCACATAAAAGGTAAAAAAGTTGTGAATCTTATCATGTCTATAACATTATTATTCTCATTAATGAGTTGTCGCAATTTGGCAGCCATCACATGATTCACATCCCATGTGAGTATCTAGATTCTAGAATCAGTGCAAGTTGTGCATTTTCTTGAATCTAAGATAGGCATACATTTGGAACGAAGCCCTTTGAGCATTATTTTTGTGCAATATGCAATCTAGATTGAGTCAGCATTGGAAAGAAAGCAGCATTTCCTTTTTCTAAAGAATAATAAAATAAAGCAAAGCAGCACACTACAAACAATAGCTTCATATAAGACATAAATTGCACATGGTAACATGAGCAAACACCTGCCTGATTTTGAGCCCTTACTTTCCAAGAAGGAATGGGGGATTTGAATGTGATATGAGATCAAATCATACATTCTTTCACCTTTATTTTCTTTTTTATTGGACTAAATAGTCTATTCGGATCTCAACCTCATGCCAACACTCGAGCATTATTTTTGGCTTGATTGTTAGGTCAAAATCCATCATTGGATAGTCTTGAGCTCTAGTTAATCGTGAAGGGAAATTGTGGTTTTGTGCGCTAAAAATTTCGTGATGTGAATCATTTAGTTGGCGTGGACCAAATCCAAGCCCAATCAAGAACACCCTATCAAGAGGAGGAGCTCAATCATTACATTGAGCCGCTAGGCACGTTCAACAAATAAAGGGCCTTTAAAATTAAGCACTTTTTGGTTGGGGTGAAGTTGGACTGGACTTGACCCACTTGAGTGATTAGTGGCATAGTCTTTTTTTTTTTTTTTTGAGAACCAGTGGCATAGTCATTTGTTAAAAATATGAAGGTCCAATCTTAATTTAGGCTCGAGTCTATTATTTAACTTTTAATTCACATTCAATGAGTATAAACAATATAATCTTATTCCTAATTATAGTTCAAAGTATTATTATTAGTACAGGATTTAAACTATTATATTATAATCATCAATAGATTCATTGTAATAGAATGAGAGAGAGAGATATCAAATTCACTAAACTCTATAAGGATTATAACACTCATTGTGAGAGCTTCATTTTATATTTAACTAGAATGTAGCTTCGTGCTACCGCACAGAAATTGATATATTATTAATCGTGAGTTTATTCATGTTTAAAAAGTTTAGTTAAGTCTAAATTAATATTATTAACCAGAAAATTTCATTAACAAAACTTAGCAGTATATATATTTTACACAGAAAGATGAACCTTGGTGACAATGTTTATCCAAAAAATCTATTCATGCTTTTGAATCTTCAATCTCTATTGGTGATTGAAATTTTCGTAACTTACAAAATTTAAAATTAAAAAAAAAAAAAAAACCCTCAGAGTTGTACTCATTTTGTAGTTTTAAGATGGGTCATTTTGTAACATGATGGACATTTGTGTGAAGAAAAAACTTTTGAAGTTGCATGGCTAATAAAAGAAATTCTCTCTAATCTCTTTTTATAGAGAGATGGATTTGTGCATGTTTTTATACATCCTTTATAGTTGTATTATCACGAAGCAAGTCCAATGGATTTAGATTGGTACTACCGATTCCCAAAGCATGAGTGTTTAATGTGTTATTAATTTCATCTCATCTCATTACCAAGTCCAATGAATTTTAATTGGAATTCAATTTTTCCAAGTGGTGCATCTCTTGCAATATTCTTTCATTTTTTATTTTTAATTAATTTTTTGAAATTTATTTTCAATTCCCATGGCCACTTTCCATATTCGGCTTCCTATTATAATTCCCTAGGCACTTTGAAGTTTGAACCAAGAGAACAATGAACTTACGTAAAAATAAATAAAAAAAAATGAATTAGAGTAATGATTCTCTCGAAAACAACCCCAAATCATATTACATTCTTCTGATTATTTTCTTTATACACATGTATAGTAAAATTGGACTCCAATTCCAGATTCTAATTGAACAATTGGAATGACACATGGCACAAAATTGAAACTCTAATTTGGAATTCTTGTATTACCACGAAGCAGGTCAAACGGATTTAGATTGGTACTACTGATTCCCAAAGCATGAGTATTTAATGTGTTATTAATTTCATCTCATTGGTTTCTGCACATGATAGCAAATTAAAAATAATTAGATTGTACACGTGTATAGTAAAATTGGACTCAAATTTCATATTCTAATTGAACAATTAGAATGATAATATATGATAGTAAAAAAAATAGGAAAATTCAAATCAAATTTTGGATTAAATTATAACAATCTAAATAAAAAATTCCAGTAGAAAGACGGGATGGAGTGATCCACTCCAAGAAGGCGACCAAACTTGAGTAAATATAGAATAATAAATCTCTCTCCATAAAATTTACATTGTTCATAACTTTTACATTCACTGAAAATTTTAAAAACATAGTGACTCACATCTGCCATCCAGACATCTACAACTGGGTCCTCTCCAATTTGCGTGAGATTCCATTGATCACTAAGTTCATTTGCAGCCTACAAAAAGTATCATCCATCGGTCCACAGCAGTGCTTTCTTCATTGTTATAGATGCCAAACTTGAACAAAAAGCCAAATATAAGGATAGTGAATTTTAGACATAATGTGTATCTAATCACATATTAGCAATTTATAACAAATGTAAAGATGTAAACTTTGTAAGTGAATAGTAAACAAAACTTAGTGTCAGAACCAAGAAGAAAACACTTTAATCCGGAACTTAGTGCAAATGTAAAGATGCAAACTTTGTAAGCAATTTATAACAAAGATGCAAACTCTGGTTTTGCTATATTTTTGGAAATTATGCATATGTACCCAAACCAAGTTCTTATCACCAATATTAATCTCTTTGGTTTTCATGTTTGACTGCAAAATCAAGAAAAAACTTAATTAGCACAGTAATTCACTTGACCCGATACATAGAAGTGATTTCAATGAGAATGAATCCACATACATTTAGCCACATGATGCAAAATTCAACTTCAGTTTTAGATTCTAGACACATGGCACAAAATTAGAACTCTAATTAAGAACTCTAATTTGAGTTTCCTTCTGCTTCATCTATTATTATATAATATAGATATATATATATATGTGGGAATACCATTTAATTTGAAAACATAAACTTATATGTTTTGGCCCAACATGTTATATTAACAATTCATTCTCATGATTATCAAATGTGAGAGTGAGACGGGATTATTACACACACTCAGAAAAATAGTTGAAGAAATTTGAACACCCTCTTGAGCCAAAAAAAAAAAAAAAAAAAAGAGAGATGAGACCTTACTACTTAACTAACACCACACATGAATATTTAAAAGGAAGGTTTAAAAAATAATAAACCCATGCCGTTTATTCTGTAGTCTACAAGCCTTATTGGATACCTGATAGACAAGTGGAAAATTGATCAAGAGGAAGATTGATTTTTTTTTTTCCCCTTTTAACCTTATCGTCTAGGAAATACAAGACTACAATGCCAAGAGAAGTTTGTTCATAGCCAAAGATGCTACTTCCTCTCTTTTTTTTTTTTTTTTCCCCCACTAATGTGGTTGATTCAATGGGCCAAGGCTAAATCCAAGCCGCAGTAAGCACATGTGAAAGGCGTTTAAAGCCTATCTATATCAAATCACCAAAAGGCCCATCAATTTTTAGGCCTTGATCTGTTTCTCTCCATCGAGGAAACTTTATTATAGATCAACTTGAGGAAAATTTGTGTTTGGGCTCAAGGCTGCATATCGTTCCAATTAGAGGATAAAAAGTCTGGGCAATAAAATTTTTTGCATTAAAGCTTTCTACCCTTTCATCCATGAACCTGTCTAGGTTCCAATGAACCTACATACACAGAATGACAGAATGATTATGTCTGTGCGGAGTGCACAAGATTAACTTGAAGAAGAATAAAAAAGAAGAGCAGCTATATAGCATCTATATCTTGTTTTGATTATTACATATATTATAGGTATTGTGACTTTGTGCCAACTTTTTTATTCGAAAACTATATAATATATCTACTTTGTGTTGAGATTTATAGGTTTATATTATCTATTGGCAATTATGGTTGCAATCAACCATGTCCATGGGCATAAAATATTAACCTAATGTTTTTATTGTGTTACAAAGCCTTCATGAAATAATGGGTTACTGAGTAATTAGGATAGGATGGATATACCCACTTGTTGCTTTTGGAATGAAATTAGTACAGAGATAGAAAACGTGTGGTCAGACGGCCAAAATGGCCAAATACCACTATTTTTGAAAATATAATGCAAACTACTACTACAATTTGCGAAATATTTAACAATTTACAATTTTTTTGAAACTCGATTTTCACAAAATCGAGTTTTTCATGGTACTCAAGTTTACTATGAAAAAATTTTGAAATATTTTGATGTAACTTGTGTTCATGAAACTTTTGAGTTCCATGAACTCCTAATCATAAAAAATTTCAAAATTTTTTCATAATACTCGAGTTGTTCATGAAAAACTTGATATTCACAAAATTAAGTTTTAAAAAAGTGATAAATTGTTAAATATTTCACAAATAATAATAGATCTATACATATTTTTTCAAATAATGATATAAGACCATTTTGACCGTGGTCGGCCATTATAGCAACGAAATGGCAAGAAGATGGGCCTTTATTAAGGCAGGCTGCTAAAGAAGCAGCAAGTTTTGCAGTACAACGAGGAATTCCAAATATGTTATTTTTTATACAGACACGAGTGTAATGGATTAGTCAAGACTCAATGTCTTTTAATGTCTTCCAGCTCATGTTTAACAAGCCAATTAAAGCAGGGTTTGAACAGAACACAGTAAAAAGAAAAAAAATAGAAAATTTATTTAACTCGTAAATGCTCTCGTTGAGAGTCGAACTCAAGACCTCCCGCTTACTAAACGGGTGCTCTAACCAACTGAGCTACGAGAGCTTCTTGGTGTTGAAAACATGTTTTATTAATATATACTTGAATATTTTCTTATCATTCTGAGTTTAGACACGTCACTCACTCAACCAACCAACCAAACCTGAAACCTCAACTTCAGTACCTTACTTTACAGGCGTGTAAAAACTAAAAACAAACAAAAACACCACCCCCCACTAAAATCCAAAAAAAAAAAAATATATAAAAACAAACATTACATCAAAAACACACGTGGCCCAATGAAAACCCCGAGGGTGACGCACCTAAAATACACCACGCATTTGACGCAATCACCTCCCCCCTTCTTTTGTCTCACAATTCGTCCAAGGCGGCTAGGCTACCACGGCCTTGCCTTTTAGCACAAGTAGTAAGTTTCGTTCAATTCAATGGCATTCCCGTAATTCCCATTTTGCCTTCGACCACAAGTCGTAGTAATAGTTTGCTAATGGCATTCCCGTAATTCCACCCAAAATCCCCGGTCAATTTCCTACCGCCCCAAACTCCTACACATAACACACACACACACACACACACACGCACACACTCTCTCTCTATACATTTCCTTGCTCTTTCCTTACTCTCACACTCCATTTACCCTCTCAATTCAACCACCACACAGACTCACAGACTCTCTCACAAACACTCTCTCTTTTCTTTTTCTCTGACTATATAATAAACACCCCACCCCTCAATACTCAGCAAAACTACAAGAATACCACACACCCACCACAGCCAAAAACCAAACCAAAGAAAATGGACTCCGATTCATGGAACACTCGCCGCCGTTTCCAGTCTCGATCAGGTTCTTCTTCTTCTTCTTCTTTTTCTCTCTCATTTTCCCCATAATGCCCCTCCCTCTTTCCGTTTGTTTCCCGAGAAAATAAATTTTTTTTTTTTTTTACATGATATAAATTTTGTGACTTTATTATGCAGATCTGTTCCTTGCGCACGAAGAGATGGAAGGAGACGATGAAACGAAGGCGGAGTTTCTGTGCCCCTTTTGTGCTGAGGATTACGACGTCGTTGGACTTTGTTGTCACATCGATGAGGAACACCCTGTTGAAGTAAAAAATGGGGTATTCTTTTTTTAATTTTTCAAAATTTTTAAATTTTTTAGTAAAAAAAAAAAAAAAATTTCTTTATGTGTTTGTGTATGGCTTGTGTTAGAAGTTAGGTCTTTTTAAGGGGGATTAGTAGCTTGTGTGACTGTATTTGTTTGTTTTGGTACTAGTACCAGTCATGGGCTACTTTTAATTATTATAGAGTTTAGAACTGATTGATATTGTAAAATCATAATGGGTGCTTAAATTTGATTTTTTTTTTTTAGTGTGAAATGGGTTTTGATTTTGGGATTGAGATTCAGGGAGTAATGTAAAATCCTAACCATTTATGTTTAAATGAATAGTTTAGATCTTATTAAGTCGTTGATTGACTTTTAAACAGGTATTTACTAGCATCATTTTGGTTTCCATTTAAGAATCTTGATGACATGGCAAAATCTATGCTATTCATTAACTATAAATGTTTAGGATTTTTAAAAACATTGCAGTGGAGTTTTAAGTATGATGGTTTTCCAGTTGCTTTATCTTGAAAGATGCTAGACATATTTTAAGAGATTTTTGAGTTGTGAGTTCAAAACTGACTGGGGGCAAGTGTAACTTACTTACCAATAAAAAAGTGATCTTTTATTTTTGGTGTATTAATTTTAAGGGGGTAGGGTTTTTTTGTTAAATTTTTATCATAAAATCGTAATTAGTGTAAGTGGGTATTTTGTGAGGGATTATTGTTTGTTTTGGCTTTTTTACAGGTCTGCTGACAATGTTATTTCTTGCATTTTCAGGTATGTCCAATTTGTGCGAAGAGGGTTGGAATGGATATCGTTAGCCATATTACGATGCAACATGGGAGTTTTTTAAAGATATCCTTTATTGGAAGTTGAGTCTATATTGTTGCTATGCTTCAGTTTTGAATTATGTTGTTACTTGTTTTGGTTTTGATCTAGTACCTGCTTATGGTGTGTGCAATGTCTGGTTGTAGAATGTTGGATTCTATATCTTGTGGTTTAAATGTTGATGTGATAAATAGCGTATCTGGTTGAATTGACAAAGTTGGATTCTTTTGTCTTTTAGGATTATTTTGATGGTATTGCTTGTTTATCATTCATTATATAAAGATTCATTTATTTGTGTAATTCTTAATTAGTTTATTTTATTTTATTTTAGCTTCAGCTCAAATGAAACTTCCATGTCCCATGCATTTATTTGTGTAAAGTTATTGTGTAACTTTACTAGTGTTGAACCAGTAAAGTTACACTAACTTTACTGGTTCTGAGATCACGAGAGAGATTGCCAGTAGAGTAGAACCTCTCTTTTAACTCCACTGTATATCACCTGGTTCTAGGATCCTCCCCATATCCATTACCTGAGTCTTCATCTATTGGTTTTTTTTAAAGCTAACACTTCTAACGAGTAATGACCCATTTGTAAGAAAAATCTAAAATTCAATTCTCTTTGATATGAGTTTAAACCGTAAAGAGAAGTTGACTGTTGAAACTTGCCTTTTGTTGTCCAGTTTCTTAAGAATCTATTTATATGTTTGCTCATGGCATACAAATCATCTTTACCACCTATTTACCATTATCACTACAAATTTGCTCCTTATCTGCATTTGGGTGATATATTACTTCCTGAATCTGTAGTTTACTTAAAAAGCTACTCTATTTTGTGCACCCTTGTTTCTTTCTTTTTATTAAGTTAATCTCTTCCACCAAGGCTCTAGGAATTTTGTATGATGTTTCTGATTGCTTAGTCATATCTTTTTTGTACCACAAATGAAGAGCTCGTGCCTTTCCTTAACTTTTAGATCACGTTCAGCGCAAGCGGAGATTCCGTAAAGGTGGTTCTAATTCTACATTGTCTTTATTGAAGAGAGAGTTGAGAGAAGGAAATTTGCAATCCCTTTTTGGAGGATCCACTTGCATTGTTTCCTCAAATACAGAACCTGATCCTTTGTTGTCATCATTTATATATAATGCACCTATAGTTGATGAACCTGTGAGTGTTAAGCCTCATTCTTTGGTGGAAACAAGTGTGGTAAAGGAGAGTTCAAAGGAGGATTTCTTGGAAAGGTATGTGCCTGGGTTTATTTCATTAATTTTGTTTAGGTTTCTCTATTTAGTCTCTAAGAAATGAATGAGAATCCACATAGCTGAATTTGTAGAAATTGTTTTAACACCTGGTTTATGACTGTTGATTGGATTTGTTTAAATAAGGGCATTTTGTGGGTTCTAATTAGCTCAACCAATAAAGTCTCTTGTTGTCAAACAAGAGATTTATGTTCGAATCTTGCTTGCACCAAAAAGAAATCCGTTGGTATTTTGACATAATAGTAAAGAACAATCATCATAGAATGGATGCCATGTGTTTCAACTCCTGTTATATCTATAAAAGATAAAAAGGGCATCATTTTTTTTAGTGGCAAAAAGGGATTATATTAGAAATTAAGATGGGCATAGGTTATTAATTTTTTTTAGACTACAGATTTCTGTGCCTTCAGCAGAATTATATAATGAAACAATTTATGTAAATCCATTTACCATTTTTATCTGAGCCTATTATCTAGGACTTGGCGGTCTTCTATGTTGATGACTGCCCGCATTTTCTTTCTTCTTAATGAAGCATGCTTCAGCTTTTCTCTCTTGCGAAAGTAAGACCAAGAGGCCAACTTTCCTCTCTTGTGAAAGTAAGACCATGACCACGTGAATTAACTGAGGGAATCGAGTAGATCTTTTTTGCTATATGACACACACTTATCTCCACAAGTGATACCAAGCTGTAATTTAGACATCTCTTTCCCCTTATGTTCTGTCTGTGATTGAGAGCCTCCTTTTTCTTTCATCTGTGCTGTGTGTGAGTTTGTGTGTGTGTCTCTGTGAGAGAGAGAGAGAGAGAGAGAGAGGTGCAATTGTATGGTGCTGTATTAGATAAACGAATTTGACTATAAAAAAAAATAAAAAGCTAACTATAGTTTACTATGACAGGAATATCCAACAGTTGGTGTTATCAGACAAGGACCAAGAGGAGAAGACTCGGAAGTGTGAGTTTGTCCAAGGACTTTTGCTGTCCACTATTCTCGATGATAGCTTGTGAGTTTAAAGGGCATGCATAGATGAAATGGCAGTGGCGTAGTCAGACTGGGAGCCCCAAAGATAAAGATCGAAGAGGCTAATGAATATTATGGTACTAGTTGTAATAGTTAGGTCGGGCAAATTATCTATGTATCTATTGTAATTACAGTTTTGTGCATAAATGGAAATATGGAAGAACTTATTCCTACTTTGCCACCTGCTTTCCTCAGTTTTCATCTAGTTAAAAGTTCCTTTAAGGTGGGCAAATTTCATCAAAATTAAAAGTTCCTCTCGAGTCCAAAATAAGTCATAAAAGAATGGTAGGCCTGTATAAAAAGCAAACTGCGTGATCCTCTTCTGAGTGCCCCTAACAGGTATAGGATCAAACTGACTAGCAAGGGTTGCAGAGTGGCATGCCACACTGTAGGTACAATATGATTAAACATTTAGTAACTTCACGGTCCAGAAAACCAAATAATGTTCAAGCTTAAAATTATACATGCCAAAACATTTATGTTCATAAAATTAGCTCAAATTATGGAGTACAATTTTGTACAAATAAAAATGTAGCGAGGCCTATATAATATACATACAGAGATAACTAAACTTTTTTATAATTGGCAACTCTCATTTTCGTACAATTAGCATCCAAAACCAACTCCCCACAACACAAAACTACTCAAATATGTGTTATCATCGGAATATCATAAGATCCATCATAAAACACACTTCTTGCATAGGACAGCAGAATAGTCATGCAGAATAGTCATTTCTTATGAATTAGATAATCATCCTCGTCCACTCCCCCTACCAGACCTTCCACAAATCCCATAGTCAAATTATTGTATGGCACTTCTTTGACAAGACGGATGAAGCAGAGCCAAATTTAATGTGATACCAGGATCTCAATACAATCCATATCCAAAAGAACAATTTGAAACGCTGGCTTGCATTCCTTTCCACGATTGGAGGTTATGCATGTTCAGATTAGAGATGACCTAATCCATGATTCTTTTCACCTCCGTTGTGAGTTGTGGGACAGAAAGAACCTATAATCTGGATGGTTGACTTGCAGTAGTCGGAGCCAGTTGTCAGCAGCTCGCAACAGTGAATTTACTTTCTGACATTCATAAACTCCATTGGGATTCCAAACAGAAACTTTGAACTTGTAGGAAGCAAGCCCGAAGATGGGCAATGATAGCTTGATGGACAAATTGGCACTAAGAACTTCTTTTAGTCTTGAACCACGGAAATGCAGCCCATCAGTGCTTGTAACTGCCCCAAAGAACATGAACTACATTAAAACAAACACAATGCAGGCAAAAAAGGATTGACAATAGACGCATAATTCCTGTGGCACACAAATACATGAAGGCACACACATGTACTCCAATCTAATAGGGGAACAGAGAATACAAATGCAGGCCAAAAATGAAATCACACAAGCAATCAAATCCACACATAAAGCGAGAGACAGACACACAGAAAGAGAGAGAGAGAGAGAGATACTTTGAAACGGTGTTGACAAAGAATGAAAGGTTAAGAAGCAGGCATCCAGGTTCTGCAGTGTCGGCCCTGTGGGTATCCTATATATTGGATACCTACATTAAAAAAAGATTGGAAAATAATAATTAATAAAAATGACAGTTGCATTAAACCAGCATTACAAGTTACAACATCATAAAGCCAGAAAAGATGAGAAAAACACACCATGCCACAGAAATCCAACTCGAAGGTGATAGATCACAGCTCTTGTATGTCCTCAATTCTGGAAACCGAGATGCAAGAACTTGAATCTGTTGGATGCAAGATGATTAATGTATGTTACAATAAAGAAAAGCCATTGCAAGCTAAAATGTTAAACGGTAATGAACTTGCCTTATCAGCCAAAGGTTCACGACTAAATGGTGGATCATGTTCAAAGTATTCGAACACAAGCTGACCCGGAGGACTGCAATTCTCACTTTCATCACTTGATGAACCCGCAAAGGTTTTATTTCTCAGTGAAATTCTTTTCAAACCCTGGATATTTGCATCAATGTTTGGCTGATTCCAAGACCCATTAGCCACATTACTTGCTTGTCTTTCTGCTCCATAGTCACTGCTGCTGTCACTACTTGACTCTCTGGATGACATGGAATCACTCTCCTCACCAGGCCTCCTGTCACAAGATGAAAACAACCATAAGGTGAAATTTAATAGTGTAAGCCAATGAATAGATCTGTAGGTGTGAACTGAAAGACTGAATACCCAAACAAAGACACGAGTTGTGGTCACCAGAAGAATACAAACTAGCAGTATTTTAACTCAGCAGACCAGGCCAAGAGCCTTGTAAATCAACTAGTTGGCACCTCCTGGTGTTTCCAAGAGACACATAGAGTTCAAATCCCCCCTCCCTCAATTATCGAATTATAAAAAAAAATAAAATAAAATAAAACTCAGTGCACCAGAAACATAGGCTGGCAAAGCATTGCAGCTGTTGCAAATGATTTCAATATGTATACAAAGATCTATTGATAATTTGTTTTTGTTATTATTTTTTGGGATTGGTAACTTATGCATGCAACTGATGGGTCTTGAACTTACGACCTCACCCTCCCCTAGCACTTACAAGGGGAGAAGGTGCTGATTGAGCTAGAGCTCATTGGCCTATTGAGTATAATAACACAGAAAGTGAAGATGCAAGATGGGAATAAAATTTAATAAATCTAAAGGTACTTCTGAATAATGTTAATTCTGAAAGTTAACAAGTCTCAGTCAAGAAATATCCAGCTGTCTAGAATCCAGGAAGTTGAGTCTTTATTGTCTTTGGTTAAAGAAGTCTTTGATGTTCTAAGAGACTATAAATATGCGTCTTTGTGTGCTTTACAGTTTCTGATGTTCAATCTGAAAACTTTTATGCCTAACAAACTCTTCCTTTATATAAAACCATAGAGAAAAATCTACTGATTTATGCAAATAATATACAGGCATTAACAACTTGATCTATAGTTCAGCTTGATAGAATATTAATAATAAAAGATGCTGAAAATTGGAAATACCTACACCAAATGTCCAAGACTTAGGGGTGAAACAAGCAGCTAGCCTGCTAGATTGAAAGTACTTAGCCAAGTGATACAGGTCAAAGGGCGGGAAGTAGAAATAAGGGAAAAGAGAATAACAAAGAAAATTCTAGGCTTCACCAACTAGATTCTTCCGCCTGAAATCCCTAGGCTTCACCATCTAAGAGTGCTTAAAATCGACACAAAGCTAGAGATAGAAAATCTCTAATCTATATATTCATCTTATTATCAGATTACTTTGGGCTTTAAATAGGGTACTGGATTACATCAGATAAGGAAGGAAATAAATCATAATTAAGATAGCAATCAAATCCCTTAAAATGGTCAAATTCAAATTCAAATCCCATAATCTGGACTAATGGAATCAATCAGCATTAATATAGTGTCTACATCAACTCTCCTTGTGTGGGAGAAAGTTGACCCCATTGAGTATAGCTTATGGCAACACTAGATGGATCACAAACCTTGGATTAAAAGGGCTTAAGGAGGACTTAGGCTTAGGCATAAGTGATGGGTTAGGCCTTTTTTTTCAACAAAAAAATAATTACACCAGGTTCATTTTTTTACTTTATTTATTTATTTTTTAATGGCGGTTGGATGAGAAGCTTGATTTTTTTTTTTTTGGGGTGGGGGGGGGGGTGGTGGGGGGGGTGAAGGTTTTGCCTTTGCTGTTTTAAATCGGTTGGGTAAATTATTGGGCTAATTGAAATGGGCTGAAATTTTCCTGAATGGGTCAGGTAAACTTAAGGACCTAGTGATGGTGTCTCAAGTTTTAACAGTTCTCTGGAAATTGAGGGCTTGGCAGTGTCCAGCAAAGCAATCTGGTGACATTTCAGCAGCAACGCAGCACGCGTGACCTCAGGCGATGGCAGTGGTACATCGGACCGTGGTATGTTGAATCCCTGGTGAGTGGGGCTCTTGAATGGTGATGGGGCTGTGGTTGTGGTTTGCAACCCATTGAGAGTGGGTTGTGGGCTTGATTTGCAGAATCATGCCTTATCTGCAATTTGGGATTGCGATGGTTGTTGGCTTTGGTGTGGGTAGTTGTTTTGAGATTGGGGATTGATGGTTGAGGGGTATTCTCTATGGCCCTTGATGCCTGAGTTCACCTTGGTTTAGTGATGGTGGGTGCTAGTGGGGTGTGTTTCGGGCTTGATGAGCTTGTGTCTAATAGGTTCAAATTAGGAGATGTTGGGGATTATTATTTAGAGGAGGCATGGTTGATGCATCAATGTTTGCTCTAATACCACAAGAAGTGGAAAATAGAAGTAAGGGAAAAGAAAATAGTAATAGGACAAATTCTAGGCTTCACCACCTAAAATATCTGTGTGAAACCCTAGGATTTAGTACTTAATAGTGCTTGGAATCACCAACAAGCTAGAGATAGGAAATCTCTAATATATATGATTCATCTAATTCAGCATAACAATAGTCTTTACTCTTAGATTACATTAGATAATGAAGGGAAATCAAATCATAATTAAGATAGCAATATAATGCCCTAAAACCCTTAAAATAAGATTCAAATCCCATAATTTCAACTCCCATATTATGGACTAATATCAATTAACATTAATCAGGTGTTGGCACAACCAAATTTTATTGTATTGTAAGGCAAAAGGACCACATTCCAATGTTTACATGCATAATCTAATAAGAGTACATAATCACAAGCAACAAAAGGATGGGCAACATGGATGTGAAAATATTACTCTAAAGTCTAAACTTTTAAAGGTTACATAAAACAAGCCAGGTATAATGTCTTTTTTTTTTTTTTGGATAGGTTAAGCCAGGTATAATGTCATTGCCTTGTTGGAAAGAGAAAAGAGAGAGCCTCACGGACTTAAAAAAATGACTTAGGAGGGACAACATGTAAATTATACAACTTGTAGATAAAGCACAAGACAGACATGCACAGCCCTCTGAGCTTATGACTCATCAACAATAAGAATGTTGCGAGTAATAATTGTCTTCTGAAGTGGACTCAAGAGATCAGATTCATATTACCCAAAACCAGGAACAAGAAAACCCAAAATCCTATTAATTAAAATAAATAGCAGGCTTCATCAAAATTGAGTGTTTCTCCACACAATAAGATATAAATAAAATCTGTCACAACCTAAATATAAAAAAATAAAATAAAAATACAAAATGCACCAAGTAGAGAGCCAAACAAGCACATTGCATGTAGTTGCTATTGTACATTGATATCTAAGATACATGCTTGTGTCAATATTATAAAATTAGCTTTGCGACAAACAATGGGGGTTCCATAATTGTGATGAAGATTCCCTAATCCATCGATCATTTCATGAAAAAGTAAATTCTTTGTAAAAAAGTCCTCTAAAAGAAAAATTTTATACTTGGGGCACCCAAATCCGAAATCCGTATAAATCACTAGAAACCATATACCCAACATTCATCTGAAATGAAGTCACTCAATTCAATCTAAAATACAAAAACATTTATAAAACCTTAGGATTCCTCACCTTTGTCGTGAAGAAGGCTTTGATGGATCTATATACAGCTGAATGCCAGACAAGTACGGCACATAATACTGAACAACTGAGTCACTCCCATTCAACAAAAGGGGCACACCTGCTCCATATGCACTCCACTCCTTAAAGGACTCCCATAGATCGCCAAGCACGAAGTACGGATTCAACACAGCTGGCTCACAAGTTCTCCATCCCCTCATCTAATATTAACCCAAACAATACCATTAATAAATATAAAACAATTCACTAGTAAAATTATTTATAAAAAAAAAAACCTTCAACTAATTCCATTTTATGAACTTCAATTCTTAACATCAAATAACCCAATTTTTCATAAAATTTAATCTGACTCAATTGAGTCAGATGGCCACATCACTGTTGTTTACTAAATATTCCAAATGGGTCAAGGATTTAAATTTTTTTTTTGGATAGGTAAATAACGTAAGTTACACACACACCAATGGGTCATGAACCCATGGCTTCACCCTCCACCAGTGACCAGACACTTGCAAGGGGAGGAGGTTAGGTGCCAGTTGAGCTAGAACTCATTAACAAGAGTTAAAAACTTCAACTAATTTGTTTTCTGGAATTCACTTCTTAAAATCAAATAAACCCAATTTCTATAACTCAGTCTAGCTCAATTGGTTTGGATTGTACTATCTCTTCTGTTTCCTAATTAATCCCAATTAGGGTTTGAACATTTCAATCAAAGAGACAAAATGCAGGCAATATAAAATCTGGGTTTTAGTTACAAATCATAAAGTTCCAAACTTTCATAATTAAGAACCTACTAACAAGCCTATTTCCTCATTAATCCCAATTACAAGGGTTTAAAGTTTATACATTTTGACCAAAGTGACAGAATGCAAACAATATAAAAATCTGAGTTTTACTCACAAATCATTAAGTTTCGAAATTGCATCAACAAGAACCTTATAACAAGTCCATTTCCTAATCAATCCAAATTACAAGGTTAATATAGGCAATTTAAGAACTGGGTTTTGATTACAAACCATAAAGTTTCAAAATTTATTTAGGAACCTAACAATAAGCCTAATTTCACAACCATCACATCTCCCATTACCCAAAATCACACAAAAACCTTAAATAGCAAAGAAATTACCTTAGGTAAATACTGGGCTGTGACCACCGGAGTAGTGTGCTCCAAGAACCGATCCAAATTCGTTTCACCGGAACAGCTCAAACCCAAACTTGAATCCGGAACCGAACAATCTGATTTCGACAAAGACGAGGTCGAAGAAGAAGAAGAAGAAGAAGACGAACAACAAGCACTCGTAACCATCGTCATCGTCGACGACGAAGCCCTCTGCTGCTGCTGCTGCTGCTGCTGCTGCTGCTGTTGTTGCTGTTCTTGTCGCTGTTGCAGTTGTTGTTGTCGTCGCACGTGCGGCGGATTGTAAAACCGGTTCTCTCCGCGGTTACGAGAAACCGACACACCGGAGGCTGACATTATTGTTGTCGGACGAGAAGAACAACGGCGTCGTTTTTACGTAAAGTACTTTCAAATTATATTTTTAGAAAGTTAGGGTTATTTCGAAAATTAAAATTGTTTTTTTTTTAATTAAGAGAAAATAAAAAAAGGGAAGCGGCGATTTGAGAATAGAGAGAGTTCAGAGACACAAAAGGCAGTGTGTGTTTTTGTGTGAAAATTCAATTGTGACTTTTTTTTTTCTTTTTTTGGTGTGCTTTGATATTTTGTTTGTATTTTATTCATATTTTAATATTTCGAGAGAGATCTATGTCGGGATGACGAAATTGCCCCTTTTTCTGGGTATTTTTCAGTTTTGGAGTTTGGTAATTATGAGAGAAAAGGACTGTTGGAGGGTTGGGACTTGGGAGTGGGTGGTTCGTTATATTCGGCGAATCTTTACGAGTTTTAACTTTTCAACTACTTTTATGCGTCGGTCGGTGTCAGATTCTGGAGGTCAGTGTTTTCTACTACTGTTACTACACGCTCTACTAGGCTTGCTTAGAGCAACCTCATCGTTTGTTTAAATTTTTTATCTATTTTATAAGGAGAATTTTTTTTTTTTTTTTCCATTTTAAACGTTTATTTTTATAAAATACTTACATCGATTTATTTTACACATTTATTCAATAAAATATTTATTCTTTTACATGTTTTTATTATTTTCTTATTGATGGCATTTCTCTCTCTCTCTCTCTCTCTCTCAGACCCAACCACCGTCATCATCACCTAGCCACCATCAATCTAAAACCCAAATCTCTCAGATCCAAGCTCTGTGATTTTTTTTGTTTCTCATTCTCATGATTGATCGGAGCCCAGATCAAGCCAAAACCCAGAGCCATTCAAGTCAAAACCTAAGGTTGATCGGAGCGAAGGTTGATCAGACCCATTCAAGCTGAAGTCGACGCCAACGAAAAGGACGCCATGTTCTCCGTTTACTAGATCGCCAACTCTGACCCACTTAATGACTTGGCCACTGATTCACCAATCTTCCACAACAACAATCACAACAACAAGGACACCTCTTCTTGGATCGGACAGTTTGATTTCGCCCCCTTCAATGGAGATGGAGCTTGAGGAAGGCTTCACTCTTAGGGAATGGAAGAGGCTGGACTAAGGTACTGAGGGATCAGAGAGAGAGGTGAGAGTAGAAGCTGAAAAGGAGAGAGTGAGGTGAGGAGAGAGAAACAAATAATAAATTAATAGATAGATGAGCTATAGTAATCGTGTAAATATACACGGTTAATGTAGCTCATGGAAATATTTGCACATCTTTACACATTTTTACACCCACTGATGTGGGTGTTTTTTTGCTCAAAATGTGTAAAATGTGTACTTTTTTCTATTTTAGAAGACTATACAAGACCTGATGTGGTTGCTCTTATGTTTTGGAATAGGAATTATAGGATACGTTGTATTGCCAATATATATATATATATATATAGATTGGCAGCTTAGAATTTTTCCGTTAAGAAATTTAAATTATAAAAAATTTAATAAAAAAATAATTTCATATATTAACAACAATAACAAAAAACACATCATATCATATTATCATATTATTTATACTACTATTTAAGGGACTGCACTTGTTTGGACGGATTTTTTTTTTCCAAAATACCCTTATTTCCTTAGGTTTAAATAAAGACAAAACTAAAGGATAATTTGGTAAAACTACGTATTTTAACTCCCACTAAAACATTGCCAACAAAATAGGACAACTTTTTTTTTTTTTTTTTGTGATTAATGATTAATAGGACCTGGGTTAAACATTTTCAATTTTTTTTAATAGAATTTGTTTTCCCATCCATCTCCTTAAATTTAGCAAATTATTAACATAAATCTCTTTTTCTCTTTATCTTCGGTTACCTTTTTTTTTTATTTTTTTATTTTAAGGGAATTATGTATGGTTCGTTGGTAACTTTAAAGAAAAGAAGCAAACTCTCTAACAAAATCAAGCAGGTTTTATTATTAAAAAAAAAAAAAATCAAGCACCTTTTTTCATTAAAAAAAAAATCAAACAAACATGAGATCATGGAGTAAAAGGAGAGGATGGATACCGCATTACCCAAAAAAGTGTGGGGAAAGAAAAGTTAAGTAAAATGAGTTTAATCGGATTTGATGGTTGGCAGAAAAATAAAGCTTCAAGCACGTTTTGTTATTAAAAAAAAAAAAAATCAAGCACTTGTTTTTGTTTTTTTAATCTCAAACGAAAAGAATCAAATTTAAAAGAAAGTGATGAACTTCAAATTAAATAGTTTTTAACAGTTTCCATCATGAACGCCTTTTACTAACTCACATTCAAATAATTTACATAACTAACAAGCACCAACACTTCTTCTTGCTATAAAACAACACAAACTTCTCCTCCCTCAAACTGTTTCCAACAACACAAAGCAGATGCTAATGGTGAATCCTTATCGACATCTCCCTTTGTTTACGTTTATTTACTTTTATCTCTATTTTTACTTAAATTTTTTTACTTTTTCAACAGGAATCAACGAACCGTATTAGGATTTTCATACCAGTAGACCAAGCCTTGGCGTCTTCATCCACTCCATCAATGACTTAGTAGCCGACGACATTAGAGAGAAGAAGCACTGACATGTTCATGCAAACCTTTCTTTCACACTTCAAAGTTGAGAAGAATCCTTCCCATCAAAAAGTAATAGTTTTTCTTGGCCTATCATTTCTAACAAACTCAATCTCGGCCCTTCCTATCAAAAAAGAACTCAATCCCTTTTTTTTTTTTGTCTTCAGTGCATGTTTAAGATTTTCACCGCAAACAAACTCAATCGTTGTTTTGTTTTTAGTGCATGTTTAAGATTTTCACCGCAACAAACTCAATCTCTCACAATCCAAGGTATGTTTAAGATTTTCACGTAGATTTTCTGAAAAGTAGTAGAGCGACATCTTTATTCTTTTACACTGGACAGAGATTTTCTAAGGGTTTTTTTTTTCTTCTCTCCCTCTCTCTTTGCTTATGATACTTCTGTATGAGATTCTTCTTTTTATTATTTTTTAATAACCTTCTGTATGAGGTTCATAACATTGTGATATGCCACGTCGTGGTTGACATTGTGTGCCTAATACAATCATGTATAGAAAATATGGTACATGTTTGTTTATTCATACAAAACATAGATGAATGCCATTAATTCATCTACTTGGGATGTTAATTTCAAATTATATATATATATATATATATATTTGTTACATATTTATACCAAAATGTGGAATTTGATATGTTTTGGTTGTTTAATTCTTTACATTAGTGTTTTACGGATTGTAAAACCGGTTCTCTCCGCGGTTACGAGAAACCGACACACCGGAGGCTGACATTATTGTTGTCGGACGAGAAGAACAACGGCGTCGTTTTTACGTAAAGTACTTTCAAATTATATTTTTAGAAAGTTAGGGTTATTTCGAAAATTAAAATTGTTTTTTTTTTAATTAAGAGAAAATAAAAAAAGGGAAGCGGCGATTTGAGAATAGAGAGAGTTCAGAGACACAAAAGGCAGTGTGTGTTTTTGTGTGAAAATTCAATTGTGACTTTTTTTTTTCTTTTTTTGGTGTGCTTTGATATTTGGTTTGTATTTTATTTATATTTTAATATTTCGAGAGAGATCTATGTCGGGATGACGAAATTGCCCCTTTTTCTGGGTATTTTTCAGTTTTGGAGTTTGGTAATTATGAGAGAAAAGGACTGTTGGAGGGTTGGGACTTGGGAGTGGGTGGTTCGTTATATTCGGCGAATCTTTACGAGTTTTAACTTTTCAACTACTTTTATGCGTCGGTCGGTGTCAGATTCTGGAGGTCAGTGTTTTCTACTGCTGTTACTACACGCGCTACTAGGCTTGCTTAGAGCAACCTCATCGTTTGTTCAAATTTTTTATCTATTTTACGAGAAAAATTTTATTTTTTTTTTATTTTAAACATTTATTTTTTAAAAATACTTACATCAATTAATCTATTTTACACATTTATTTAATAAAATATTTATTCTTTTACATTTTTTTATTATTTTCTCATTGATGGCCTCTCTCTCTCTCTCTCTCAGATCCAACCATCGTCATCATCACCTAGCCACTATCAAGCCAAAACCCAAATCTCTCAAACCCAAGCTCTGTGATTTTTTTTGTTTCTCATTCTCATGATTGATCGGAGCCCAGATCAAGCCAAAACCCAGAGCCATTCAAGCCGAAACCCAAGGTTGGTCGGAGCGAAGGTTGATCAGACCCATTCAAGTCGAAGTCGACGCCAACGAAGAGGACGCCATGTTCTCCGTTTACTAGATCGCCAACTCTGACCCACTCAAGGACTCGGCCACTGATTCACCAATCTTCCACAACAACAATCACAACAACAACGACACCTCTTCTTGGATCGGACAGTTTGATTTCGCCCCCTTCAATGGAGATGGAGCTTGAGGAAGGCTTCACTCTCAGGGAATGGAAGAGGCTGGACTAAGGTACTGAGGGATCGGAGAGAGAGGTAAGAGTAGAAGCTGAAAAGGAGAGAGTGAGGTGAGGAGAGAGAAACAAATAATAAATTAATAGATAGATGAGCTACAGTAATCGTGTAAATATACACGGTTAATGTAACTTATGGAAATATTTGCACATCTTTACACATTTTTACACCCACTGATGTGGGTGTTTTTTTACTCAAAATATGTAAAATGTGTACTTTTTTCTATTTTAGAAGACTATACAAGACCTGATGTGGTTGCTCTTATGTTTTGGAATAGGAATTATAGGATACGTTGTATTGCCAATATATATATATATATATAGATTGGTAGCTTAGAATTTTTCTGTTAAGAAATTTAAATTATACAAAATTTAATAAAAAAATAATTTCATATATTAACAACAATAACAAAAAACACATCATATCATATTATCATATTATTTATACTACTATTTAAGGGACTGCACTTGTTTGGACGGATTTTTTTTTTCCAAAATACCCTTATTTCCTTAGGTTTAAATAAAGACAAAACTAAAGGATAATTTGGTAAAACTACGTATTTTAACTCCCACTAAAACATTGCCAACAAAATAGGACAACTTTTTTTTTTTTTTTTTGTGATTAATGATTAATAGNTTTAGCAAATTATTAACATAAATCTCTTTTCTTCTCTTATCTTCGTTACTTTTTTTTTTTTTTTTTAAGGAATTATGTATGGTTAGTTTAACTTTAAGAAAAGAAGCAAACTCTCTAACAAAATCAAGCAGGTTTTATTATTAAAAAAAAAAAAAATCAAGCACGTTTTTTCATTAAAAAAAATCAAACAAACATGAGATCATGGAGTAAAAGGAGAGGATGGATACCGCATTACCCAAAAAGTGTGGGGGAAAAAAAGTTAAGTAAAATGAGTTTTAATCGGATTTGATGTGGCAGAAAAATAAAGCTTCAAGCACGTTTGTTATTAAAAAAAAAAAAATCAAGCACTTGTTTTTGTTTTTTTAATCTCAAACGAAAAGAATCAAATTAAAAGAAAGTGATAAACTTCAAATTAAATAGTTTTTAACAGTTTCCATCATGAACGCCTTTTACTAAACTCACGTTCAAATAATTTACATAACTAACAAGCACCAACACTTTTCTGCTATAAAACAACACAAACTTCTCCTCCCTCAAACGTTTCCAACAACACAAAGCAGATGCTAATGGTGAATCCTTATCAACATCTCCCTTTGTTTACGTTTATTTACTTTTATCTCTATTTTTACTTAAAATTTTTGCTTTTTCAACAGAATCAACGAATCATAATCAGGATTTTCACTACTAGACCAAGCCTTGGCGTTTCATCCACTCCATCAATGACTTAGTAGCCAACGACATTAGAGAGAAAAGCACTGACATTCATGCAAAACCTTTCTTTCACACTTCAAAGTGAGAAGAATCCTTCCCATCAAAAAGTAATAGTTTTTCTTGGCCTATCATTTCTAACAAACTCAATCCTGGCCCTTCCTATCAAAAAAGAACTCAATCCCCATTTTTTGTCTTCAGTGCATGTTTAAGATTTTCACCGCAAACAAACTCAATCGTTGTTTTGTTTTCAGTGCATGTTTAAGATTTTCACCGCAACAAACTCAATCTCTCACAATCCAAGGTATATTTAAGATTTTCACGTAGATTTTCTGAAAAGTAGTAGAGCGACATCTTTATTCTTTTACACTGGACAGAGATTTTCTAAGGGTTTTTTTTTTTTCTTCTCTCCCTCTCTCTTTGCTTATGATACTTCTGTATGAGATTCTTCTTTTTATTATTTTTTAATAACCTTCTGTATGAGGTTCATAACATTGTGATATGCCACGTCGTGGTTGACATTGTGTGCCTAATACAATCATGTATAGAAAATATGGTACATGTTTGTTTATTCATACAAAACATAGATGAATGCCATTAATTCATCTACTTGGGATGTTAATTTCAAAATTTTTTTTTTTATATATATTTTTGTTACATATTTATACCAAAATGTGGAATTTGATATGTTTTGGTTGTTTAATTCTTTACATTAGTGTTTTCAAAAAAAAAAAAAAAAAATTACATTAGTTTCTCCTTTCCACGGTTGTTGATGAAATAATTAGCTTGAATCACCTATACATTAAACAATTTTTTGTTGGTGAATTTTTTTTTTTTTTTTTGTAAATAATATTAAAACAGTTTTTTTCCTCTCTCTCATGTTATCCATATTCCTTAAAATTAGGCACTTTTACATCTCTTTTAAATTCCTCACGTTTAAATTTCTTATCTGAAATGGTTGTTTCATTTTAAAATTTCTCTCTCCTATTTTCTAGCATCAAAGGAATCAAAAAATGTCTCTTCACTTATCTGCTTCCCCTACAAAAATAGAGTTTTTCAGTTGTTTTACTTTTACACTAGCCTCTGAGCACGATAATACTCATCACACCCCTAGTTTTTTTTTGTGATTGAAAAATGTAGTAATCCAAAATTATAATAAATGCTCTAATCCTTACCTAAAAAATAAAAGAGCCTCTTAGCACACACGTGAGCGCGTGTTCAGAGGCTAGTTATATATAATAAAAGTTGGGCTTAGACGCCGTGGTTGCACCACGTGACTTTACCAAATTGCAGAAATTTTAATAAATTTTTAGATTTTAAGAATAGATATATACATATTTTTTGGATAAATATGACAAATCAAGTAATGAAATAAAGTAATATTTCATTTACAACTATAATAATTGTGTCTAACTAAAATGTTATCAACAAAACCTAAAATCAATAGAATAGAATTACTTAAGGATTTTTTTTTTTTAGATTTAAAAAAAAATAGATATATTTTTTTGTTCTTATCTTCTTCTCCTATAATTTTTATATTTTTTTAATTTCAGCTTCACACTTTCATAAATTCTTACTACACGTAAAAAAATTGAAGAATTTTGTTTAAATTTTAAAAATTGCAATATTTTTGATAAAATAGAAGTTTAGTTATTATTATCAACTTAAACTCTAATACTTAATCAATTTTTAGGATGTACACAAAATCTTAATCAATCATTGAATGTTTGTCAATTTATTTAAATCACCATTCATTTGTAGTTTTGTACTTTAATTCATTAAAAAAAAGTCTATCCTTTTTTTTTTTTTTGAAATCAACGACTGTCCTTATTAGTACTTACTTTCTTTATACTAATATGAAATTCTATCGATATTTATCCAATAAAACTTTATTAGATTAAGAAGTTACCTCCTTATCAAAAACAAAGATTTAAAATCTTATCTCACTCTAAAATACAATACATGAGTATTTTGCTTAGCCGTATTTGTCTCTTTACTTCTTCTTTTTTCTTTTTTTTTTTCTTTTTTTTTTTTGGCCTGTCCGCATGTAAATAGTATACCTCTTGGCTCTTACAATGTTGGTGTAGTAATGCTTTTCATGAGTTCTTATTTTTTATGTTGTAGCTTTTGTAATAGAAAAGTGCTACATTTCTCTTCACTGCCCTACCTACAACCTTGCAGGTAATTTTTTTTTTCTTTCATCGAATTGAATAGATTTTGTGTATTTGTTGCCTTTTTATTATATATAATATGATTTTTATTAACAAGTTTTATAGATAGACTGAAATTCTATGTTTGATCGCAACTTTTAGTGTTTTTTTTAGAAGTCAATATAGCAAGCAATATATTTGTATTTTTAAATTTCTTATTACATAATCATTTGTTGTTGACATCAATATTTTAAAATGAATTCAATTTGTTATGGCTTTTGTTTGGTGCTTTGTTCCATGTAATCTATATTTTTTAATTAAATGCAAAATTTGCTATCAAACATGAAATTGGATACGAGAGAATCCATCCGTTCAAATTTCTATGTAAGTCTATCTTTACTTAACTCCGTTTTTTTTAAGCTCAAAAATTTGGATATTTTTTCATTAATGAATTGAGGTTTTGGCTTAATTTTGTTTTCGACCGTTTCAATTATTGAATATTATTTTTTCGTGTGTAATATTAATATCTGTGTGTGTTTTTTTTTTTTTTTTTTTTATGATAAAAAAAAAGTGTTCTTAAAGGCTAAAACACAATACAATTACAAACATTACATTAAGTCAGGGCGTTATATTTATTTATTAGTAAGTTAGAATGTTACATTAAGTTAGAGTATTATATTTTTATTTATTATTAATTTAGAATGTTACATATGGATACATATGCTAGTTTAGGGTTGATATAACTTATAACCATTTGAATGAAATCAACTCTAAAACAAATTATTTATATATCAAAATAAGAAATTAAAATTAAAATTTTTTTAAGCATACAAGTACAATTTAGTTTTTAACCTTAAATTTTAAGCTAATTCTTTCTTCATTTTATTTGTTATTAAATTTAATTAAATTTAATTATATTAAGACTAGTAAATATATAAAGTCTTACCATTTTCTACTATGATTTATTTATTTATTTTGTAATTATTGCATTGTAGTTTTATTATCAATACTGCAAACTATATTTCTTTCAAAATTTTAGTTGAATAAGATTTTTCTTGGATTTTTTTTTTTGTAAGGACCTAATATATTGTAAAGGGGACTAAAGTTTAAGAACAAAATTTGGTTACAAGGTTAGTTGTAGCCTAAAATTACAACTCTTATTAAACAAATTAACGTATTTTGAAAATCTAACTTACTATTAGATCTATAAATTTATTTTTTATGCATAGTTTTAAATTACAGAAACTCGAAATTTAAACATTTAATTGATGATGTAGTTATTGATTTGTTATCTTCTTAAAATTTTGCAATTTTGCAAGTATGGAGGATATAAAAAGAAAATGTAGTCTAATGGTGGATTTGTCAAAATTCATATGCAATAAAAAAAAATTATTAAGTGGAGTTATAACCTTACTCTACAACTAAGTTTGTTGCTTAACTTCTGCCTCAAAAAAAAAAAAAAAAATTTATTGCTTAACTTTGTCCAAAGTTTAATTATGTTCAGTTTGAAAAAATTTAGGATGGTCACAAATATTTTTTTAAGGATAAAAAAATCATAAAACTTTTAAATTTTATATATAATAATAATAATTTTTTCCATGTTCGGGTGGCTGGACGTGGATCCATTATTTTTTGTATGATTGATGAATAATTGAATATATATTGCTTCTTTCATGGTGTGTCCATTTTTGTTACATATGTCCAAAATCATAATGATAAAATGACATCTAATTAAAAAAAAAGAAGAAAAAAAAAGATAATATGATATCTTTCGCCATTATGAAAGTGTGTCCAAAAAGCCTATTTGATTTCTTCTAAAACGTTTCTCAAAAAAAAAAAAGAAAAAAAAAGAAAAAAAAAAAAGATTTCTTCTAAAACGGTTTAGCAAAAAAAGATTTCTTCTAAAAACGAGGGAGGCTTAACTTTAGGCTATTTAGGCAAAGTCTAAGGTTTTAAATGAAAGAATATTTCTTAAAATAGAGTGATATATTGTGAATATATAATTACTCTTATTGTATTGCAACAAATTAATAATGCAAAAGTAAGGCCTCTTACCTAGCAAACAAATATATATATATATATATATTTTTTTTTTCTTCTAATGGTCAATTGCTCAATATAGAATATTTGTTTATTTTATCTTACAATGTAAAATTTTAATCAAGCCCGAAAATTTAATGAATACAATTTATTTTTAAAAATATATACTTATTTCAAATTTTGTGCATTCTATTAATACATTTTACTATGTTTATGAAAGTTTAAGAGTGTAAAATTTTTACAGTCTCCAAAACATATAGTTTTTCTTTCTCTTTCTATCAACATTAAAATTAGAATTAATAGTTTTTACAGATAAATTCATTATTAAAATCTGTTGTTCAATATTTGAAGTTTAACATTGTCAAAAGAGACAATAATCATGTCAAATATGATATTTATTTTCATAATGATTGTTTAAATTTAATTTTGGAATTAAAAGTTTAAAATACGTTTAATAAATAAATGAAGATAGTCCAATAATGCTAGATTCGTTTTCTAATGCATATATCACTTATAAAATAGTAACTAACAATACATTTTACATTTGTATATGCATAAAGAAGTTATCCAAAATTAAAATTGATAAAATCCAATATAAGCTTGACTATGTCACAAGAAATGAGAAAGATAGAGGATTTAATTGGTTTTGGATGTGTAACTGAAAATTTTGAAATATATTTACAAATGTTGTGTTCTTGTGTTCATGAGGAAAAGATTCAATGGTTCGTGTTTTTGATCCGTGTTATGTCTGATTTTTAGTAAAATGGTGTTTGTCTAACGTCTGGGGGTGAGGTGGGCAACGGGGGAGTAACGGATTGAAGTTCAGGTGGGCAAAGTGATAAGTTTTGAACCACGGGTAGGCAAAGTGAAAACGGGCCCAACCTCAAGTGGGTTTACTGTAATTATCCCTTATTTTATTGTTGTGAAAATATTATTTTATTGGGTTAAAAGTTAAAATAGATTCATTGCTGTAGTATGTGTGTAGATAAAATAGATAAAGTGGTTTTTTGTGTAGCTAAATAGCTAAAATTTTAGATTCACTGCTGCGAATGCTTTTAGGCCTAAAAAATGTGTTGAGCTAGCCCTAGACTGGCCCTATAATTGTGGACTGCAAAATTGAGCAGGGATTGAAAAGATACCATTAAGAATTGATAAGTTTTAAAAAAAAATTTATTTTGTATTTAAAATACTTTATGCATATGAAAAAGCAATGTGCCCATATTTTGCATGAAAAATATTTAACATGCTAATAAAATGATTATGTTTCGTGATTTTTGCATAATCATTGTGGTATTTGTATAAAGAAACCGAAGCTAAATTGTTAAAAACACATCAATATAAAATTAATGGCTTTGGAAAGAAGTTTTCAACGATGGCCACTATTGGGATATTAGAAGAAACTAATCAAATTATATTTTACTTTAAGGGAATCAAGAACAAAACTCTTCATGAACTCAATGTTAAACACAATGAATTTAAAAAATAAATGTAAAGGTTTACGACATATTATAAATCTTTACATTTATTTCTTGTGGAAGTCGTTTGAAACTACATCCATGAGACAAAAACATTGTTTCGCTTCGCGTTTGAGGAAGAGTAGGTGCACTTGTTAGAGAAGAAAGTAATATAGACTTGCTTATTTTTTTCTTTGTGAAGTTAATTTCTTGGAAGCCCTTTTCTCCAAGAAGAAGAAAATGAGGAGGAAAAATATATAATGACTTTAATTTAGATCTTTGCTTTATCATTGAAATTTAGAACAAAAATAGAGAATCTTGTTTTAGCATGCTTTTATATAAATAGTAGAAACTATCTTAAATAAATATTGGGCTGGGACCACTGTAGTAGTGTGCTCCAAGAACCGATTCAAGTTCATTGCTTTAGAACCACTCAAACCCAAACCCGAATTAGGAACTAAACAATCGGACTTCGACAAAGACAAGGTCGTTGAAGGTAAAGAAGAAGCAAACGAACAACATGTGCTCATTCTTTCAATTCTTTTAGAAAGTTAGGGTTCTTTTGAAATTAATTAATATTTTTTTATTATAAAGTAAAGATAGTAATTTTTGTGTAGTGAAAAATAAAAATGGGTTTATAAGAAAAAAAGAAGCGGAAGTGATGATTTGAGAAAATAATGAAAGAGTTTAAAGATAAAGGAAAATTGTAACTTTTTTTTTTTTTGTGTGTTATGATATTTTTTTAATATTTATTTTATTTATATTTCGAGAGAGATCCATGTCATGTTTATTTGGGATGACAAAATTGCCCCCTTTGATATTAGTTTTGAGTTTGGTAATAACTAATAAGAGATGACAAAAGGACTTTTGGAAGTGGTATTTCATTATAGGGTTTGGTTATTCATATATTTTAAGAAATTTTTTTATGTAAAATTGAAAAAACTTTAAAAAAAAAAGTTAGTTATTTTTTCACTTTTTCATAAAAAAAATTTTCTAAAATAATTTATTAACATATGCCCTAAAAGTATTTGTTAGTAAAACCTTCATTATATTTTAGAAATCTTTAAGAGTTTAAACTTTTTAACTACTATGATGCGTTAGTCGGTGTTAGATTATGAGGTGACTCATTTGTACTACTGTTACTACTTACTACTTAGTTGCTACTACTAGGCCTGTTTATGTTTTGGAATAGGAATTAGAGGATACGTCATGTTATTCAAAATCCATTTTTCTTGTATGATTGAATCATTGATGAATAATTGAATATATATTTTGCTTCTTTCATGGGTGTGCCTATTTTTATTATAATTATAATATGACATGTTTTATCGTTATGAAAGTGTGTCCAAAAACGCAAAATAAGTTTAGGAAGACTTACCATTAGGCTATTTAGGCAAAGTCTAGTGCCTCTAAATGAAATAAGATCCCTTAAAATAGAATATATTATATATCTACTAGTCCTATAGTATAAATTAATAATAAAAAAACTAATCTCTCTCACCTAGTAAATAGAAAAAAGACATTTTGTAATGGTTAACATAGAAAGCCTTGTCCATTTATCTTACAATTTAAAAATTTTAATCAAGGCTAAAAAATTTAATGAATATAAATTATTTTTAAAATATTATACTCCTTTCAAATGATGTGCATTCTATTAATATGTTTTACCATGTTTGTAGTAGTTTAAAAGTGTAAAAATTTTACGATCTCTTAAAAATTTTACTCTCTTTCTCTCTCTATGAAAATTAAAATTAGAATTAATAGTTTTTTTTTTCCAAATAATTCATTATTGAAATTTGTTGTTCAATACTTGGAAGTCTAACATTGTCAAAAGAAACTGTGACCATCTCAAATATGATATTTATTCTCATATTGATTGTTTAAATTTATTTTTTGAATTAAAAGTTTAAAACACATTTAATAAATAGATGAAGATAGTCCAATTAATTATTAAATTATATAAAAATGCTGGATTTTTTTTCCAATGCATGTATCACTTATAAAAAATATATTTTTTTGATGAACAAAAACAAAGGGTAGATGGGGTAACCTGAATTTGTGTCTTATAAAATATTAACTAACAATACATTTTACATTTGCATCTGCAGAGAGTGAGGTTTGAAAAGACGCCATTTAGAATTAATAAGTTTTTAAAATTTTTATTTTATATTTAAAATACTTTAGGCATATGAAAAATCTCCATAGCAATGTTCCCTTATATTTAACATGGCAATAACATGTTTAATATTTCATGATTTTGGCATAATCATTGTGGGTTGTATAAAGTAACCAATTCAATTGAAGCTAAATTGTTATAAACACATCAATATCAAATTGGTGGCTTTGGAAAGAACTTTTCAACGATGATCACCATT
This sequence comes from Quercus suber, assembly GCF_002906115.3. Lineage (NCBI taxonomy): Eukaryota > Viridiplantae > Streptophyta > Magnoliopsida > Fagales > Fagaceae > Quercus > Quercus suber. The sequence continues at coordinate 1,272,980 of NW_027069532.1, read as the reverse complement.
GGGATAATGGAAGAAATTAATCAAATTATATTTACCTTTGAGGAATAAAAAACAAAGCTCTTCACAAACTTGATGTAAAAAACCATGAATTTAGAAAATAAATGTAAAGATTTAAGACATATTATAAATCATCTTTATTTCCCATTGAAGTCAATTGAAATTGTAGGTTACTCTGCATTTGTAGATCCATGAGATAGAATCATTGTTTTGCTTCGCCTTTGAGAAAAAGCAGGTGTACTTCTTAGAGAAGAAAGTGACAAAGAGTTACTTTAAGAGGCTGTTTGGTTCATCAATTTCCATAACTCATATCTTTATTTCCATAACTTATAACTCAAAAATGATGGGACCTATAGCTAGAAGTCTGTTTGGCACCACCATAACTCTATTTCCATTACTCAATTATCTGATTTTTGAGTTATGAGTTATGGAAATTGAAAACATATTTTGGCTGTTTTCAGTTTTCATAACTCATAACTCAATGACATTTTTGTAATTAAACACACATAAAGGGACCCATTGTCAGGTCAGCCGCAACTTTTGACCAAATTTTTTTTTTTCTTCTTTCACTGGGTTTTTTTTTTCTTCTTCTTCTTTCACTGGTTTCCCTTTTGTTGTTGTTGTTGTTGTTGTTGTTCTTTCACTGGGTTCTTTTTTTGGCTGGGTTTCTTTTGTTCTTCATCGGGTTTTTGGGTTCAGTTCTTTCTTTCTTTCTTTCTTTTCTTTTTTTTTTTTTTTTTTTTTTTTTTTTTTTTGTTTTCACTGGGTTCGGGTTTTGTGTTTTTTTTTTTTTTTTTTTTTTTGTTCTTTCACTGGGTTCTTTTTTTGGCTAGGTTTATTTTGTTCTTCATCGGGTTTCTGGGTTCAGTTCTTCTTCTTCTTCTTCATCTTTTTTTTTTTTTTTTTTTTTTTTTCACTGGGTTCGGTGATACTAAAAAAAAAAAAATTGCACCGAGTGATAGGTATGGGACCCACAAACAGTGTGAAAAATATTGAGTGATGACAAGTGAGTGATGGTGCCAAACGGGTAGGATATTTTAAGTGATGGGTGATGAGTGATGAGTATGAGTGATGAAATTGAGTGATGAAAAAAAAGCATCCAAAAGCCCCTAGAGGCTGTTTGGATTTTTGATTTCCATAACTCATAACTTTGTTTCCATAACTTATAACTCAAAAATGGTGGGACCCATGGCTGAGAAGTCCGTTTGGATTTTCATAACTTTATTTCCAGTTTTTGTTTTCATCACTCAATTCTCTAATTTTTGAGTGATATGTTATGGAAACTGAAAACACATTTGGTGTTTTCAGTTTCCAAAACTAGTTTTCAATGACATTTTTGTAATTACACCCACATGCATGGACCCACTGTCAATGCAACACACGTGAGCGCTGCTTTTGATGCCTCTTCAACTGCTTTCTTCTCCACACACATTTTCATTTCTCTTTTCTTTCTCTGGTCTACGTTGCACTGTTCTTTCTTTCTTTTTTTTTTTTTTTTTTTTTTTTTTCACTGGGTTAGTGAGTTTGGGTTTCTGGATTTTTTTGTTTTTTGTTTTTTCTTCATCACAGAACCCACGAACTCTTGTTGCAATTCTTTCTTCCTTTTTTTCCTTCTTCTTTCACTGTGTTCGGTGAGTTTGGTTTTTTTTTTTTTTTTTTTTTCATCACAGAACCCATAAATGGTGCCACCGCTGGAGATTGTTGCAGGTCCGATCTTTCTTTTTTTATTTTTTTCTTCCTTTTCGCCTTTCTCATCTCAAACCCATAAAAAATAAAAAAATCAACGATTGGGGCAATGAATTGGTTGTTGTGGTTTGTGAATTTTCTAGGTGCTTCAAGGATGCTAATGAATTTTGTGGGTTTGTGCTTCAAGCTTAGAAACGAAATGGTTGTTGTGGGTATTGGGGGTTGAAGGAAAAAAGGAAAGAAAGAAAAAAAAAAGGAATGCTTGGGTTGAAGTCTTTGGTTTTGGGAGGAAATGGTGTGATAAAATGGTGTGAGGCGGGTAGGCTAACAGGAATGCCTGACATGTTGCTTAGGTATGGGTCCCACAGAAAGTAGAAAAAATTGAGTGATGAGAAATTGAAAACGTGTGCCAAACGGGTGGCTATAGGAAATTAGGGTATTTTAAGTGACGAGTGACGAGTGACGAGTGATGAGGGGGGTCTGTTTGGATATTGCTTATTTTGCTGAAAACTAAAAATATTGTAGCAAAATCATTTTTATATGTGTGAATAATGCCATGGGACCCATTTTTAATGAAAGTTTTGTTGAAAAAAAAAAGTTTGTGAGTCCTTAAACAGTGCACAGAACTCATTAGAAAAGCCATCAGCCACAGAAATGTGCTAAAAAAAGAAAAAGAAAAACACAGATGCTGATAAGCTCAATCCAAATGGGTACGAAGAAGAGATAATGCCTTTGACTTAAACCTCTATTTACCATTGAAATTCGAAATGAACATGGAGAATCTTGTTTTGGCGTGCTTTTATGTGAAAAAGGCAATAGGAGAAAGAAAAGAATTTTGTTTATCTTTTGTTTTAAGAAGAGGGAGAAAGTAATTTGAAAATGAATTGTTATGGATTTGATTTTTTAATTCGTTTAAAGATAATTTTTTTTTAATACTCTTTTAAGGATTTGAATGTAATTAATGTTTAAAATTTTGTGGTATTTTTTTGCTAAGCTTTTGTCTATTTGTTTTTTTGTGTCAGTTTTGATAGCTGTAAATACATTAACACATAATCATTATATGCTAGATTTTCCGTTGAGTTTTGTACCTTAAGGAAAAAAAAAAAAAAAAAACCTATTGATATGAGTCATGTAGGTGGCAAGTCGTGATGATTGGATAAGAAAATTGTTCTTCATAAGAGGCTTACAAGTGATGTTAAAATAATTACATTTACCAATTTAACAAATTGTGAAAATATGTATATTAGTACGGAAATTTTAATATTATATGCTTCCGTTAAAAATACTGAAAAGGTAATAATTGAGTTATAAATCCAACTAAAGTTTTTCTCTTTTTGGTTTAAAATTGGGAGTATCAATAGTAATTTATTTATTTATTATTTTATAAATAAATAATGGTAAGGGGAGATCAGCTCCAAACTACAGGCATGGGCCCATAAAAGATATTATTGTCACTAACTATCACTTTTTTTTTTTTTTTAAAGATACATCACTAACTATCACTTGAATCTAGGTTATCAGTACTTTTTTCTTTTTTGAAGGAGAGTATTAACAAATTAGAGCTTATAAAATTAATTTATATAAAAAAAAAAAATCTTGGGGATAGCATACATCCCATGCACGCATCAGTCTCAAATTGACATACAATAGAAACAGGTGGATAAAAGTGCAAAATACAATCTGCATTGGACTCATGTCCTTTTTAATTAAGCTATCTCAGCAATGATTTTCTTTCCAATGGACATGCTCAATCTGGTAAGCCTTCGAGCTGATAGATAAGGCACTTGCAGTCACATAAAATTGTGCCCAAGGCCAAAGGGGTGAACATTTATTCGAGTGTTTGGTTCTTGTTTTAAGAGTCGGACATTAGTCATTGCATCCAACTCCCAATGTTTTGGTTCTTGTTTTAAGAGTCGGACATTAGTCATTGCATCCAACTCCCAATGTGGTGTTGGAGAGCAATGTTGAGGCCAAAGTTGATCCTTGCACTCCGAATTGGCATGGTTCTCTAGTTGATTTTGGAAACATGTTAATATCCATGGTTCATAGTTCCAACTAGACATGGCAAAACGGGTCAGAATTTTCTGACCCGACCCGAACCCGATTTTTTTGATCCAAAGTAAAAACGGGTTGACCCGTGACCCGACCTATGTTTTTTTGCAGGTCAACCCGACCTGACCCGAACCATTTTTTTAAAACTTTTTTTTTTTGGGGGTAAAAAAATAGTAAAACTAAGACAATATTGGTTTAATTATTTATTGTGAACTTTAAGAAAACAATTGATACATTTACATTACTGTATGCAAATTAATTGAAAGATTAATGGTTGAATATTCTATAATGAGTAAATATTTTTAGATATCAAATAGCAAAGTACATGCCAAGATAATCTGGTTACAGTAGAGTTAAAAATATAGATTTAAAATTGTAGACATGTAAGAAATATTCACAAGTGTGAAAATAGTGAAGCTAAAGTATCAAATTAGCATAAATTATGAATACTTAGACCTATTTTTTAATAATTTATGTCCAAAATAAACGGTTTTTCAAAATAAATTATGATATTTTCTAGAGAGTATGTTGCTTAACAATAATATGATATTCATAAAAGAGACCATGTATAAATAAATAAGCAATCAAATTTTAAAGTATATCTCAAATTGAAATAGAGTGTCAACCACAACTGATAATAGATTATAAAATTAATTTTCAAGATTGTAAATTTCTTATATATTTTTATTCTTTATCAAATGAGTTATCCAATAAGTCATTTGTAATTTTGTTTTATATTTGGAATGTTAATATTGTGTAGAAATAAAACTTGTGTATTTGTTTTACTTATCTTTGTGTTATTTTGTTTTAGATAGTAATATTAGGATTTGTATAATTTTAAAATTGTTAAATAAGTATTAACAAGTTTAACTGAGTTCATTCTTGATATAAGTGGTGAATTCAAAATAATGCATTTTACGTTAAGTAATTTGTTACATAACTTTCCAAATGACAGATACATGTTGTTTTCTATATAAAAAAAAAAAAAAAATTCATGTGAAAAATACGGGTTAACCCAACCCGACCCGACCTGCAACCAGATTGACCAGAACCCGATTTTGAACTGCTTAAAATGACCCGTTTTTGACCCGTGACCCATTTGACCAGCAATTCGATTGACCTGACCCAACCTGCCCGTTTTGCCATGTCTAGTTCCAACTTCCAAAGTTTGGTAATTTTAGTAAAGTTTGGAATCCAAACCAAAGTCATGTAATTGATGTAGTTATTACCTACCCCACAAATTGGAAACATACAGTTCCGCCATGGCAAACATGAAGACCATTTTGGTTTTTTTTTTTTTTTTTTTTAAATGGCATCGGTTTAAAGTTCAAACTGACTTGATCCCACCCAAATCCAACACCACTTTTGAATGTGGGCCTACAAGTTCAGTCCAATACTCCAATTTGGATGGAACGGGCTCAGGCCGTACTAGGTGCTACCGTGCTAGCATGTTTGTAAAGTGTCCTAGGATTTGACTCAATTTGTGGCTTTACTTTTTTGGGGTGTAACCAATATATATATATTATCTAAAAACTTGCTCTACCATGGGTTTGACTGACTGTATTCAAGGATTCACCTCTTATTTATAATGTTGAAGCTGTTCTCGGATGTGGAGGAGAGTCTTCATTTTTCATATTAGATGTCATTGAAATTTGCCGTCAAATATGAAGAAGCTGATAGAGGTATGGGAATTTGGGCTTTATGGGCCTTGGATTGAGGCCAGCCCAGATCACTGGGCCGAAGGCTTGACCGGTCTGCAACCGAGTACGAACGATCGTGGCCAATATGGACAGGATCACTTGGTCCAATCAATCCCACCCGTCCTTGCTACTTCCTTGAACCTATTAGTTCTTTCAATTGGTAATGACATTTATTTAGAAGTTTATACACAATAAAAATTAGGCCCAACATTTAACAAAGTAGGCTATACGATCATGACTTTTAAGTAGAGTTTGTGGTGTTTTTATGTTAGAACTTATTTCTCTCTCTTTTGCGTGTATCTGTTTGTTTCTTGAAAAAAAAAATGTAGACTATGTATAGTTAGATGTTAAATATTTTACATTATGATATTTTAAGATCACTTTTTTTTTTTTGGGGGAGGGGGGAGGGAGGGGCGTTGGCGTGGGGGTGATGTTTAGTGACAATGGCATTTTTTGTGGAGTCATGGGTTTGTGGTTTAAACTCCATCTTCCTTACAATCTATCTAAGGTTTTTGTTTTAGAAAACCTATTTTGAATCTTAAATTTTTTTTTTTCATGTTGAGTCTACTCTCTGTTTAAATTCTAATGAAATTTATAGTTGAAATTGATTTGATTTTGAAATTTTTACACCTTGAATTATAAATTTATTTAACTTGTAATACATTTATTATATTAACAATTTCGTTAAAATTTAAATAAATAAAAGATTTAACGATGAAATTGACTTGATTTTAAAAGTTGAGAAACTAAATTACACAATTATCATTTGAAAAAAAAAAAAAATGATATCCTTTATAGTTGGGAGATCAAATTAATCATTGCTGCGCAAATTAATAATTTAGCCTAAATTTATACTATTATTTTACATTTAAAACAAAAGGAAATAGAGGGCAACAGATAATTGATGGCTAACAGATAATTTTGACCCACTGCAGCCAGCCATTATTGAGTTTCCTTAGTCTCCTCAAACTGTCAAACACGTCGGTTCAGTTCACACAGACAGAAAGTTCAAACTTTTAAAAACTAGCAAAAACAGGTATCTCTTAAGCTTTACTACAAATACTCAAATTGTGTTCCTAATTGGGGTTCTTTAAGTCTTTAAATTCCTTTTCTTTAAAGAGTGATTAACATTTGTAGATACATCTTGTTAAGGAGGGGATTGACTGAAAGCATGTGGTTTGTGCTAGCCATCACAATTAAATTTGTGCATCTCTTGCTAATCATGACTATTACACCAAATAGTATGATAACAAAGTCTTATCTGTAATTTGGTGACACTAGTTTTAATCAAGTAAATATCTGACCTGGTAGTCTTTGGTCGTTGCATTATGATTTTTCTAATAGTCTATTTTGAAGTTATGTGCACAAAAAGTCATGCCCTCAAGACTTTTAGCCCTTTCAAGTGGTTGAATTCAATGTTTCACACTTCCTAATAATGGACTAAAACTTTAGGAAAGATCCATCATTTTGTCCTCTGCATGAGTTGTTAATTGTCAAATATATAATATGATGGGCATTATAAGTAATAACAACATCGAGGATCTACAAGGTATCATTTATATATATTCAAAAGGTTCTTTTGCCTTCTAGTGCTTGTCAAAAAAAGAGCCTTCTAGCTGAATGGTGTTGTCTAATTTTTTAGAGAAAAGATTATGTTAAAAGGTATAGAGTTTATATGGTAATAATTAGATTAAGTTCCAAGATTTTAATTTGTCAATTAAAGCGTTAGATTTATGAAATTGTTTCAATTTTGAAGTTTTTGTCAATTTCTATTATTCATTTCCATTATTCTGGATAGCAGCGATGCCAAAAAAAGAAAAAAGAAAAAAAGAAAAACCAAAATCATAAATTAAACTTTGCTTTTCACTTGGTACTTATTCACATCAATTTGGTAGCCATTGAACAGAGATTTAAAACTTTGTTTAGTGGAAAAAAAGCTTTATTAAAGTGAAAATGATTGTAAAAAGCTGGTTACTTAAGTGAAACATAAAATTTTATTAACAATTTTCTATTATTTTTCTACTCCGTTACTGCCCCGAATAATGAAAATGAAAATAATGTAGATGGACAGAGGCTTCAAATTCAAATTGATACATTTGGAACTTTAATATCAACCTTATATGTAATTTCCAAAAATTCTTTGAAATGCAAGAATTTTTTTTCCTAATTAGATAACCATCATTTCCCCGCCATTTTGGGAGATAAACACAACAAAGTGTAGGAGTGCAATTCAACCCTTTCACATAAGCATTAATTAGCTTATGACTTATCAATAAATAGGACCTCTAGTGCTTAGACTTATCCAACCCAAGAACTTCTTACATAGCAACCTATTCTCCATCTCATTGTTCTCACTTCTCACTTGGATCATTTTCAAACTTAGAAAGAAATTATGGGTGTTGTCACTTATGACTTGGAGATCACTGCTGCAATCCCCCCAGCCAAAATGTTCAAGGCCTTTGTCCTTGATTCCGACAACCTAATCCCCAAAATCCTCCCACAAGCTATTAAAAGTATTGAGACACTCGAAGGAAATGGAGGGCCTGGAACAATCAAGCAAATTAACTTTGGTGAAGGTTAGTTTACACTATTAAATTATCATAACTAAGACTTTGTTCATGAACATTTTAAAAAATTAATGAAAAACAAATTTAATGTGGGTTTCAATTAATTCAATTAGTAACTACTTTTTTTTATTCCTAGCATGGTGCCATGTATTAAGCAAAAACTAACATGTTTTGTTAATTTTGGTTTGCAGCTAGCCAGTTCAAATTCATGAAGCACCGGATTGATTCATTAGACAAAGAGAATTTCGCATTTGGCTACAGTGTGATTGAAGGTGATGCTTTGATGAGCACACTCGAAAAAATTGCTAACGAGATTAAGTTCGAGTCATCCCCAGATGGAGGATGCATTTGCAAGAGCACAAGCAAATACTACACCATTGGAGACATAGAGATCAAGGAAGAGCAAATTAAGGCTGGGAAAGAGAAGGGAATGGGAATGTTCAAGGCTGTCGAAAGCTACCTCTTGGCTAACCCTGACTATTAAGTCGAGGCTGTTATGTCTTTATATATATTTGAGATAGGAGTCTTTTGTGTCTACCTTTCAATCATTGGTTAAATTGGTGTGCGGCGTGTGCCTTTGATGTTTCTTGCGTCTAGCCAATGCCTGGTAATAAGAGTTTTGAGGGTATGTTCATCGGATTGCATGAGCCAATGTTGAAATGTTTTTAGTAAATATTTTGTATTTTGTTTAAAACTTAATAAATCACTTTGTAAGGATTATGTTACAAAATTTGTAACATCTTTAATATCATTCACAAAAAGATGGGCACATTTTGTTAATTGAGCTAAATTTGTTATCCAAATATAAATAGTGGAATCAAAGTGACAATTCAGGGGTTGCCAATTAATTGCCTTTCGGTAGGGGGATCCCTTGAGCCTTTTTTTTTTTTTGGGAGAAAGGGAAACCCTTGAGCTGTGTATGTCTGTGAGAGAAATCTTCAATTTGGTGGCCTAAAAAATAAATAGCATACATCAAAGGAACTAAGCAATTAAGTAATTCAATTTCCTAAATATACAAGTGATCCCAAAATTTGGGTTAGGTTCAATTTTGATCCTTCAAATTAAAATTTTTTACCCTAATTTTTGTGTGTAAATGTACCGATTTAATACTTGCATAACTCTACCCTTATGATAGAGCGTCACATAGTTTTGTGAAATTTTGTCATGCGAGCAAGAATTATAACGGAAAAATTATGAAAGGATTAATTTCATACGATTATAATTTCTTAACCATTAAAAAGAAAATTTTCAAATTTAGAACTTGACCCAATTCTAGAGTCCAATTTATATTTTTTCCAATAATTCAAGTCAATCAATCATAGAAAAACGACAAGAAAAATTAGGTATGCAAATTCCACACAAGAGAGAGAGAGAGTTTTAAAGTTCTACTTCCCAATCTTCAAGTAAGATTAGCTTCTGGAATGACTTGAAATACATTTCAATGAGAAGCAAGGGTCCCAAATTCCCAATGTCTTGATCACTCTTTTCTACAAACAAGTCAGAAAAACTGAAAAACATGTCCTAAAAGTGCAAAGGAGCTATATTTCGTTACCTTTATTTTCTTTAAAAATAATTTCCACTGTTAATTTGAAAACCAATAGCCTTAGCCTATATTCTTTACCAACAATATCAGAAACACCTGAATCCATATATTACCAGCTTATGGGAAAGAGAGTGGAATAAAATGAATTTTTAAAGGACAATATACCATCTATTTCTCTGTTTTGGAAGTCTAGTGGGAAAGAAAAATGATGAATGCCAATTCCATTTCATTCACTACAAAAAACGCGGGTTATAGCCGCTTTTTTAAAATGCAGCTGTAGATCCATTTGGTCTATTGCCGCGTTTTCTAATGTGATCTATACATTGTGACTGTAGGTCCGGTAGGTCTATAGCTTTTAAGGTTCATCGTGACTATATTCCAATCCCTTATAAGGTTCATTTCAAAGTATTTCTAATTATATACGTAATGAAGAAGAAGAAGAATTAATTAATTACAAATTGATAGATTGATGGAATGGAACTCTCACCAAGCTGTTTGCAATTATGATTATATGTAATGTGTCCTGAGTTGGAAATTACCCGGTTTTCCCAAGAGAAAGGGTAAACTCGAACTTCCAGTAGTCAATTTATTCAGTTTTTTCCTATAAAAATGATTTAAGAGGACCGTGAAATGGTGAGTCTTGAATTGACTATTTATCTTTGTGACCAAGTGGAGTGAGTAGATTGTTTCTCAAAAAGAAAGAAAAAGGAAAGAAGAAGTGGAGTAGGTAGATTGCATATGGTATAATCTTTCTGTCTCCTTTAGGATAGTCTTATAGTTTAATGATGCTTTCCTTAAATCCTTTCTTACTAACACTGTCATTCTAAAGGGTGACAGTATTTTTTTTTTTTTTTTTTTTTTAACTAGCAATAACTTTTTCTTTTTGTTTTTGAATATATATTGTGGGGGGGGGGGGGGGGGAAGGGCCTAATTCAACATAGTGGGCCGAGAGCCCATATGAGGACTATTGTGCGACGAGAAGAAGGAGATGGTAAGGGCAAGGCCCATTTGGAAGAGGAACCCACAGAGGGAGAAGTGATTACAATCCGAAGAGGTCGCCTTCTGTCCGAAGAGGTTACATTCCTCTGACGCGAATAGTAGGGATCAATTGAACGTATAAAAGGTCAAGATGATCTTCCGAGGACTCCTTCTGATCAAGATAAACTCTGAGTACACTGGGAGATGATAAGGATGAAGAAATATCTAAAGGGAAACTGCTACCACCGTATTTAATGCTTTGAAGCAACTTTTCTGACCGCATTTATGTGGAGAAGACCCCTGAACAGTGTATTCTTACCTATCGCCACTCACACAGAGCTAAAGGAGATGCTTGAATGACATATACTCAAGTAGACTCACAGATGAGGTACAAGTGGACGGTGGAGATGAAGAGAAGGGAGGTTATATAAAGGAAAGAAGCTCCTAACAGAGGAAAAAAAGGAAGAACTTTGCTGTAACTCTAAGATTTGTATTCACCAGATAATCAATAATATAGCTCTTCAGATATCCATTCTTTACGTGTAAATTCATGTTGGCTTGTGCTTGAGGGTTGTGATTCGTTGTTGTTAATCTCATATTTAACCTAGCTCTTTCACCCATACTCTACAAATTCATTGTTTTGGGCTTGGCCATAAATCCTAACCCTACATATATATATATATATATATATATATATTAATGTATAACTTTTTAAACCTCATTTTTTAAAAATGTATAATATATTATACTTTAATTAGCTTTAACAAATAAGTTTTTAACAAAAAAAAACTATATCCAAATATACATGGAACATTTTTCACAACTTGTTAAGGTGAAAAGTTTTTTTTTTTTTTTTAAACTTTTGTTTTATTTATATTTTTTGTTTTTAATCAAATGACAAATAACAATGCTTTGTGATTGAAGCAACAATATTTTTACATAGTTCCCTAAATGAAAACACTTCTATAATGCCATCAATAATAATGAGTCATGCCAGAAGTTATGAAAAAAAATTATGAAATATTTTGTGTCACTAGATATATGGTAAAAATTTTCTGGACAAATATAGTTTAATAGGTTATATGTTTATTGTGGATTTAAATTAACTCAATTGGCAAGCTTTTTGTCATCAAATAAAATCTATGAAAAGAGTATACTTTTTTAATCTAAAAAAAGTTACATGTTTTATTCATTTGAAATAAGTATTCCACAAATATTCCGAAAAAAAAGTAATCCACAATTAAATATTACTTCTGTCTGAAAATGACAAATTGATATAGTTTAATGTGAAAGCATAGTTTACCTAATCACAATTAAATATGCCTGTCAAGAGAAAATAGAAGATTTTATTTTTATTTTTATTTTATTTTATAGGTAAAGAGAAAATTTCTTTATACTTGGATATTTTAAGGCATTTAATGCGAATGGGTTCATTATTATATTGCCAACCAACACCTAACATAACAGCTAAAACTTCAAGTTTTCAAAAATTTTTTTTTGATAGGTTCATAAAATTATTATATTGCCAACACCCAACATAACGGCTAAAACTTCAAGTTTTCAAAAAATATTATTGTGAAAGCCATAGGATAAGGATAGCCAATGCTACATACGCCTGCCATTGTTGAAAGAAAGTCAAAGCTTCAAGTCATTCTTGGCAGTGCCCCATTTTGAAAAACCTCAATGCTGTGCATTCTAGTCAAGACACAAACTTATACTACAAGCCTATTAACTACGGTCAGCGTAGGTTAGTTTAGGGTTTAACCTTGTGTTAGGTTCATTATAATTCAGTATTTGTAGTTTTGTACTACACTTATATATTAAAGATAGGGCCAAAAGTGCCTTATGCCCTTTTCGGGCAAATTATATAGTATTATGCTCCTCTTCCCAAACTAATTAGGGAAATACATCTTTTTTAAAACTTGATTTTTGATAAATCAAGTTAAGCCTTATAGTGGCATTTTTAAGGAGCCTATAGTGACGTTTTTTAACTTGACTTCAATAAAATCGAGTTATAGGCAATGAAATCGACCTATAGTGGCGTTTTTTTTTACCTATAACTCGATTTCATTGAAGTCGAGTTAAAAAACGTCACTATATTGCCTTAAAATGTTACTATAGGCTCCTTAAAATGTCATTAATTATAAGGCCTAAGAATTTTTTTTTTTTTTTTTTTAACTCGATTTATCAAAAATTAAGTTTTAAAAGAGGGGTATTTCCCTATTTAGTTTGGGAAGGGAGGCCCGAAAAGGGCAAAAGCCCATTTTGTCCTTAAAGATAGAGTCACTTTTCTTTCGTGATGTAGGTTTTGTTTTTGCATTTATTCTAGCATATTTAACATGATATTAGAGCTAATATTCAAGATTCATCTACCCCTCAAATATGGATTCTGTTCCAAGTATGATAACAAATCTTGCAAAATTTTTTGTGGTGATTACTAATATGTCAATTTACTTTGACCATTCCTCTTGCTTTGAGAAGCTGCAACATGTAGCTGGCCAAATGTATTTCAATGATCTTACCTTGTGGCTTGTGCCATCTATCTATCTAAAGTAACACTAAATGAATGATTTGTAATTTGATCATTAATCTGCAAATTATATGCCAGAAGGCAGAAAGAACTTATGAAGTTCTAAAAATCCAAATACTACTTAGGTTCCTTCACCCTGTTTGTTTGTTTGTTTTTTTTTTTTTTTTTTTTGTTTTGTTTTTTTTTTTTTTTTTTATGTTTTGGTCTTGTTACTGTTAGTTCACAAGATCCATAAGTTTGTTCTCTTCACATGTCTTTAGAGACATTTTGTTACATATCTCGGAAATAATTCGTGGTCAAGACGGCATTAGGAATAAAATGGTTTTTATTTTTAAATTAGACCAATTTGCAAATGTGCTTTCTTTGGGTAAATTACAAATGCTTTTCTTAGAAAATTATCATCCTTGTCACAATGAGGATATCATCAAAAAAAAAAAGAAAAAAAGAGAATTTTTGATCTTTAAGGGACACTTGCAGGGGTGGCACTACGTTGAAGTCAGGGGGTTCAATTGAACCCCCTTACCCAAAAAAAAATAAAAAAAAAAATAAAAAATTACATATATAATATTTTTGTAAAAAAAAAATTTGTTTTGAATCCCCTACAATAAAAATTTGCATACCCTGAAAGCCCGGTTGAATTTAGCTTTAAACTCTGTATGTGCAAGTTAGATTTGAGCTTATTTATAAGAGTGAAATAAGTCATCTAATAGTATATTTTCATGAGAAAGCTCGAAAAGATGAAAGTTTTGACATGACACTCAAACAAGAAATAAAGAAAGTGATGATAGGATTTGAAAAAGACGCACATTTAGACAAAAAGAAGAAGCTGATTATCAAAACAACATAGAATGTACGTGAAAAACCCTAGGGAAGGCCGGAAGGGATAAAAAACCACGATTTGAGCAAGAACATAACATTCTTGCTTGGCTTAGCTTATATTATGTATCAGAAAGAGATTAGTTTACAATGAAGTTACTTTTCCTTCCTACAAACTCTCTACTTTCATCTCAAAATATCTATTTGGGTTCTTGCCCTAAAAGTTCAGTTTCATGTTCCTTTTGTACTCTAAGGTACGTGGTTGAGTATAAGGACAAGTGTCAAGTTATCATATTCTTTCTTTTGAGATCTTTTCATAACTATGATATTATCTGCTAACTAAGGGATAAAAATTGTGCCAATGTGGCACAAGGACCCGAAGGTAAGTAGCTTTACCATTGTTTGGGAGACAAGTCTTGGTTATCAAGAGGGACATCAAAAATACTGTGATTGGTACACATGTCTCCAAAGTGACTCACTATGCATTCAACCAATAAGGGATGTCCTCATAGCCTTCAACTCTAAAAAGTCACTATGTCCCTTTTTGTTGATTGCTTGAGTACCGTGTCAAGTGTAAATCTCACTTCCTTCCCAAGGCAGTCACACCTTTAGCACTGACCATCACCTACTCTCCCTTACCTCACAGTTGCTACACGTGTAGAGTCCAGATTCAACCACTCATGCATTCTCCCGTGCTTTAGTGGTGTTATGTACAAACTCCAAAAAAAAAGAAAAAAGAAAAAGAAGAGTCCAATAGAAAATTTTTGGTCTTTAATATTAGAAAAAAAAGCCCATAAATCAAATTTAAAAAATCATAAATAAAAAAAAGGGCCAAACCAAACTTAAGAGAGAAATTTAGTCCTCTCCCACTATCCCTCTTCACTCTCCAAACCCAAAGGAAAAATGTAGTCATTTCACTCAAAAACAATTTGCCACCATCTAACCTAGATCTGTCGTTGCATTGTCGACGCTTGGACTATCCTTGATTTGCCGCCATTGCCGCTTAATTTGGTATTTTCATCTCTCTTTCTCTCATTCTTTCACTGTGAGAGTGTGTGTTTAAAGTGTTTTGATAGACTTCTTTGTGTGTTTTTAGTATTTTGATAGACTTCTTGAGTTTTTTTTTTTTTTTTTCACTAAGGGCCTGTTTGGTTCCCGTAAAATATTTTCCAAAAAATACCTATTTTCCGGAAATGCTATTTTCCGGAAAAGGGAAATATTTTCATGTGTTTGGTTGTATTATGAAAATTATTGTGAAAAATATTTTCATATGTTTGGTTCTATTAAGAAAATGCTATTTTCCTACAATTTTTTCACATTTTCCGGCAACAACAACAACAAATTCCGGCAACAACAACAACAAATTCCGGCAACAACAACAACAACACTGAGTCGTCGACAAGATCGAGGAAGAGAGAGCGATGGGTCACCGTTTGGGTCTGGGTCGAAGGTCTAGGTCATCGAAGGTCTGGGTGGAAGGCGATGGTTCGAAGGTCGAAGGTCGAAGGCGATGGGTCGTCGGTCAAAGGTCTGGGTCTGGGTCGAAAGCTCTGGGCTCTGGGATCGTGGGTCGCCGGCTCTGGTTTGAAGATCGGTGGGTCGTGGGTCTTTGTGGGTCGACGGCGAGTGGTGGTGGGTTGCCGGATCTGGGCTCTGGGTTCGTGTGTCGCCGGCTCTCTCTTCTTCCTCGCGCTTGCGCTCTCTCTCTCTCTCTCTCTCTCTCTCTCTCTCTCTCTCTCTCTCTCCAGAAGTAAATTGAAGGTAAAATGAAAACGGAAATGATTTTCCGTAATCAGAAGGTATTTTTGAAGGTCAACGGAAATGATTTTCCATTTGACCGAATTTTCCTTTGCACCCAAACAGCCTATTTTACGGAAAATGCTTTTCTGAAATTGTTTTCACCCAAAACATACAGACCCTAAACCACGATGTGTGTGTGTGGGGTTATAGTATTTTAATATATTATTTTTGAGTATTGAGTATTTGACTAATTGACCGTCTCCTTCTACGGGTTTGTATTGTTAAGTTTTTGTAGTGTTTGATATATAGCATTGATGAGTTTTGTCTTTTGCACTTTTGAGACTTTTGATCGAAATGAGTGGGAGTGGTTGTTGCAACGTGGGTGGGTTAGTACCCTAAAAATAAAAGACAATAAAAATATGAAATATTTATTTAAAGAATTGTAAACTTATAAATTAAAGAATTGCAAACTAAGAAACAATTATTGTAAACATTTAATTGGTGGGATAGAAACTAACAAATTAAATTAAAGAGTTGAAAGAAAATATAAAAGAATTTATAAAAATGTTTTGTGAATTCAATAAAAAATTCGTAAGGAGAAAAAAAAAACTAATAGATTAAAGTATTCTAAGTAATAATAATTAAAGTTCATTTAACAATAATTATTAATATATTATTGTGTTAAAAAAAAATATAAATGAACTTATAGTTTATATATATATATATATTTTAAATATTTTATATAATTTATGTTTCTTATTGAGTCTCTGCATACTTGCACTTGTGAACATTCATTTAGGCTATAAATACACGCTCTAGTACTCACTTCTTGCCATCTCAAAAACTCCAAGTTCACTTAACTCTCTATTCAATCTTCATTTCATCACTTTCCAGTTTCAAACTCTACGGTCATCATGGTGTTTTCACTTACGAGAATGAGATCACCTCTGCTATCCCACCAGCTAGGCTATTCAAGGCTTTTGTCCTTGATGCTGACAATCTCATCCCAAAGCTTGCACCCATGCCATTAAGAGTGCTGAAATCATTGAAGGAAATGGGGGCCCGGAACCATCAAGAAGATCACCTTTGGCGAAGGTAATTTGCTTCTCTCATCTCCAACACATCATTAATTTGTTTAACAAAATAAAAAGTACTTGTATTGTTTTTTAGAAGTGGAAAAATGCCATTACTATAGTCTTTCATTCTTAAAATAAAAAAAAATCTATTCTTTAAGAGTTTTGTGATTTAATGACATTGTTTGATTATCTTATAAATGATAACCTAGATTTGAATCCCAGGGAAGAGGTAAGTAACAAGTGTTTTTTTCTATATTTTTTTCAGGCAGCCAATTCAAGTATGTGAAGCATAGAATTGATGAGATTGACCAAGCAAACTTCACATATTGTTACAGTGTGATTGAGGGTGATATTGTAAATGAATTACTCGATAAAATCTCATACGAGATCAAGATTGTGCAAGCCCTGATGGAGGATCCGTCTTGAAGAACACCAGCAAATACCACACAAAGGGGGAGCAGGAGATCAAGGAAGAGAAAGTTATGGCTGGAAAAGAAAAGGCTGCAGGACTTTTCAAGGCTGTTGAGGCCTACCTCTTGGCACACCCTGATGCCTACAACTAAACCTTGCATGTGTGCGTGCTTCTTTTTTTTTTTTTTTTTTTTTTTTTTTTTTTTTTTTTTTTTTTTTTTTTTTTTTAAGGACTTAAGGAGAAGGTTGTGGGTATCATTTTGTTTTATGGCTTGCCAAGACTGCCTCAGGTTTGCTAATAAAGGACTCTCTGGCTTGGGATCATCATCTGCTTTCTTGAGATTTGGAAGAGTGAAATGTGAATGTTGTATTACTTTTGTAAACATACAAATAAGGAAAATCAGTTGGAAATCTTACTATTACTTGCAACTAGTTGTAGACTCGCGCATTGTGCGTGATAATTTTTCAGATAAAATATTATTTTAGTCTCTAGACTTTATAAAGAGTCTTTTTTTTTAAATAAATAGTTTATCATATTTTTTATAATCTTGTCTATAATGTTTTTTTTACCATTATCATATATTTATTGGTTGATGATTTGCATAACATAGACATTAAATAAGAGGTAGAACTATTCATTAAATTTTTTAATTCATGGTATGAGATTATGATTATATATATATATATGTATATATTTATATTTATATATAAAACTTCCCTAGTTAGAGTTTGATTAGTTTTAAGTTTAAATTTTGTATTATTATATTTAATTGTTGATTATTGGTTTAATTAAGTGAATATAATAGTTGATTTTATTGCATTATAAAGTTTTCAATGTCCTTTGTATAACAATCTCTATTTTATTTCTTACTTCTTTTGACCACTTTTTTATTTTCCCAATAACGGTTATTAATTGACGTTTGATTTCATTTCTTTTTTTCTTCCCTTGCTAGTTGTAAATTTTATAGTTATCAATAAGAAATAAATATCATGGATGGCTTAAATAGTTATAGATGTAGTTACGTTAGTGGTATGTCAAAGATTTTCTTTTTTTCTTCCTTCTGAATTTTCAAGGAAATATGAAAGACATTTCTCTAGTTTGGCCTCAATCAATTAAGATATCCATAATATATTAACGGAAATAATAATGAGCCTTAAATTTTTTTAATGTATGAAGTGGTTAGGTTATTGGTATGTCAAAGGCTTTATAAAAAAAATTTAAAAATAATTCCAAGGAAATGTAAAAGACCTTTTTTAGAAAAAAGAAATTGTGACTTTTTGAATTATAGAAATATGATTATTTTAATTAGCTTGTTTATAGATTTCATTATTAAGTTATAAACATCTAAATTAAAGTAGATGAATATATAAATACAAAATTATATGTAAAGTTATATCCACACAAGATAAATATGTATAGATAATTTTTTTTTTGATTATTCATAAATCATTATTTCATTGTTTACTTATAAATATCTATATTAAAATTTCTTTTTTGAAAAAAAAAATCTAAATTAAAATATATGAATATGTAAAGGTAAAATTATTTGAAAAGTTAAAACTGCTTAAGATGAACGTTTAACCACTGGTAAATGCGTGTTTTTGGAAGACTAAAAATATATACGATTGCTTTAGCTGAAACTATATAACTATGCCAATACTGTTGTGAGTGGTTCCATCATTTGCAAATGATCAAGTTTGGTGGCCTTAAAAAAACGTATATTTCATTTTGCAAAAAACTTTACATGAACTCTTTTATGACAACCTTTTTAATTTTTTTTTTCTTTTTGCTGAAACAACTTAAGAATATTAAGATTTAAGTTAACACATGTAATAGTTGTAAAACACGTCAGTGATATGAAAAATAGAAAGGTTTAAATATTTAAAAAACATTTTTAGTAGATTGTAATATAAAACATTTTTTTCTCAATATTTATGTAACTTTTCCCATAAGATCAATATTGTTGGCATCTTTTAAAGATGATACATAATATTTTTGAAAAGAAGAAGAAGAAGAAGCAGAGACAATACTAACACATAATATAAAATTATTAAGTTTGCATGATTTAAATTTGTGGCAAAAAATATATTAATGTATCTATGATAAAAGTTTTTATCTAAATGATATATAGTAGTTCATATTTTTTTTAGACTTGATTCAAAAAGTTCATTCTCAATAGCCTTTTAAGTCTACAAATTGCTCAATCTATGGGCCTAGACACATTCAAAGGGTGCTATCTAAATTATAAATTATATGATCCTTTATCACACAAATATTTTGATTCCTCCAATGTATGGTAAAGGAAGGCAAGTTTGTGTCTAGCCATTTTCTTGATTTGAGCTGCATAATTTAATAGTATGGAGAATGTGATTGGATTTAAATGTTGAATAAAATATGATGAGAGGGAAAAAGAGTAAAAAAAATAAAATATATAGTAATAAACATCAAGTTATCCAAGTTATTCTATGTAATAAAATAACATTATATTATTATGTACTATATGTATAATGCTATAGGATAATATTTAATCAAAGAGAACATAAAAGATAACAACTTAAAAGACAAAACTAAATTGTATCAATCCAAAGTAGAATTCTAATTAACACAAAAATTCATCAACCTAAAGAATTGATGCAATAAAAAAAAAAAATCAAACAAAAAATGAAAAACAAATTGAGAGAGAGAGAGAGAGAGAGGGAGAGAGGGAGAAGTAATATTTTTTGTGTGAGAAAACTATGCATAGGATGAAAAAGAAAATGTCAAATTTATAGAAAGATGTTGAGAATAAGAAGAGTCAAAATATAGGAAGATAAAAAGGTAGAGAAAGAATGATATCAACGTAAAAAGTAGTGGGGAGATGAAGAGGTAAAAGGGAGGGAGAATTTTGGAAACTTAATAATAAAAATAATGGTTAAAAGGTATTATAATTTTTAAATAATGGAGTTTTTAAGTCACCTTTAATGAGAAAATGTTTAAAAAAATATATAAGAAAAATTAGAAACAAAAAATGATGACGTGGCTGTTGATATGGTTCAATGTGAACATAGCAATATTAAATGCTACGATTCAGCTTTTAGTAATATATAGTAGTTCCTATTTTTTTTTTAGACTTGATTCAAAAAGTTCATTCTCAATAGCCTTTTAATTTTACAAAATTGCTCAATCTATGGGCCTAGACACATTCAAAGGGTGCTATCTAAATTATAAATTATATGATCCTTTATCACACAAATATTTTGATTCCCCTAATGTATGGTAAAGGAAGGCAAGTTTGTGTCTAGCCATTTTCTTGATTTGAGTTGCATAATTTAATAGTATGGAGGATGTGATTGGATTTAAATGTTGAATAAAAATGAGAGGAAGAAAGAGTAAAAATAAAATTTATAGTAATAAACATCAAGTTATCCAAGTTATTCTATGTAATAAAATAACATTATATTATTATGTACTATATGTATAATGCTATAGGATAATATTTAATCAAAGAGAACATAAAAGATAACAACTTAAAAGACAAAACTAAATTGTATCAATCCAAAGTAGAATTCTAATTAACACAAAAATTCATCAACCTAAAGAATTGATGCAATAAAAATAAAAAAAATCAAACAAAAAATGAAAAACAAATTGAGAGAGAGAGAGAGAGAGAGAGAAGTAACATTTTTTTTGTGAGAAAACTATGCATAGAATGAAAAAAAAAATGTCAAATTTATAGAAAGATGTTGAAAATAAGAAGAGTCCAAAATAAAGGAAGATAAAAAGGTAGAGAAAGAATGATATCAAGGTAAAAAGTAGTGGGGAGATGAAGAGGTAAAAAAGAGGGAGAGTTTTGGAAAATTAATAATAAAAATAATGGTTAAAATATATTATAATTTTTAAATAATGGAGTTTTTAAGTTACCTTTAATGAGAAAATGTTTAAAAAAAATATATAAGAAAAATTAGAAACAAAAAATGATGACGTGACTGCTGATATGACTGAACATAAGCGTAACTAGGGTTGTCCAGAGACCCGGCCAATCCGACCCACCCACCGTTGCCGACCGAATCCGACCCGCCGCTGACCAATCCGACTTCTCCGACGGATGGCGACGGGTTTGTTCCTCCAAAACCCGAGTTTGGTGGGTCGGAGGTCGGTTTTCCTTCTCCAGAATCCAATCAAACCGATTCGACCAACCCACATGATTTCCGGCGAGTTTTGGTAGATCCGGTGAGATCTAGACCATTTTCGTCAAGATCTCGGTGAGATTTCGTCGGATCTAGCCAAGATCTTGCCGAAAATGGCCTAGATTAGGCCGGATCTAGAGAAACCTCAAAGATTTTGGCCGGATTTTGGCCGTTTTCATGCATTTATTTTCGCCGTTTTCATGCTGGTTTCGTTGTTTTCTGGACTTTCGACCTCGATCGACTCGACCGCCGCTCGTTGATGGTCCGATCCGCCCGATCCGATTATCCCGGCGGTCGGCGGCGGGTGCATTTTTTTGTCACCTGATTCCGGCGGATCGGTTCCGGGTTGGGCATAAACCCGACCCAGACCAACCCGTGGACAGCCCTAAGCGTAACAACATTAAATGCTACGCTTCAGCTTTTAATAATATATAGTTATAGATTTGCAAATGATGTGTTCATTCATTTTTCTTTTTTGGATTAATTCTTTGTACAAACCACAAATGTTAATATTGTCGATTGTTAATAACGATGGGGCATCAAGAGTTATTAACACAATCTACAAATTAGTGGCAGCTCCAGGATTTTTGTTTAGGAGAGTAAATAAGAAATATAAATTATATAAAATCTATTAAAAAAAAACACTATAAGTTCATTTAACATATTTTTTCTAATACAATAACATATTAATTATTGTTATAAGTGAACTTTAATTATTATTACTTAGAATACTTTAATTTATTAGTTTTTTTTTTTTTTTTACTCTTTACCAATTTTTTATGAATTTGCAAGACATTTTGAGGAATTATTTTATATTTTCTTTACAACTCGTCATTTAAGGTATTGACCTACCCACGTAGCAACAACCACTCCCACACCCTTCGGTCAAAGACTCAAAAGTGCAAAAGACAAAACTCATCACTCAATAATATATGTCAAACACTACAAAAACTTAATAGTACGCGCGCGCACACACACCGTGATTCAGTGAACGTTTGGATAAAACTGAAAAAGTGTTTTCAACTGTATTGTATGTTTTTCAGTGGGTTCCGTGCATTGTTCACGAGACCCGTAAATACTTTATTTAGTAAAAAAAACTTTAAAACTAGGTCCTACGGTACTATTCACACATTTAAAAATTATTTTGTTGCAGTGTTTTCAATTTTCAACAATAAGCGGTATTCAAATAGACCCTCAGTGAAAGAAGTCTATCAAAACATTATAAACACACTCTCATAGTGAATGAAAGAGAGATGAAAATACCAGATCAAGCAGCAGCGGTGGTAGATCAGGGATAGTCCAGGTGTTGGCAATGCAGCGGTAGATTTGAGTAAGATGGCGGCAAACTATTTGTAGGTGAAGTGGCTACCTTTTTTCTTTGGGTTTGGAGAGTAAAGAGGGATAGTGGGTGAGGACAACATTTTTCTCTCTTAGGTTTGGTTTGGCCCTTTTTTTTTTTTTTTTTTTTTTTTTTAATTTAATTTTTAAAAAAATATTATATATATAATTTTTTTTTTGGGTCAAGGGGTTCATTTGAGCCCCTTGACTACAATGTAGAGCTGCCCCTATCTACAATAATCTTACATGTCATGTCTCGTCCGATTTGGGCAAAGAGAATATCTCGTTTAATGCCAAAATTATCAATATGCATGAATGTAAAAGGTAATGAAAGGAACACAAATATTTTCACAACTTATTATAATGGAAAGTTATGATTAAAATTGTACGAACCCAATCCATTAACCTTTGTATGCTTAAGAGTAATGTTCCCAATGCCAAGTCTGGGCCCATATCAATTTGGGGGACTAGTGCCTGGTCGAAGTCTAGTACTAGGCCGGGGTCTATAAATCACCTAGTGAGCATCGTTTGGCGACAGGTGCAAGTTTCAAGAGAGTTACATCAATCACGAGAAGTGGGTCCCATCTGGTCAGGAATATATCCCAGAGGGACCAACAAACATAAAAAGCCACCCCTTCATCATGACAACCCCACTAAAGGAAGTCTATAAATAGAGGCTGAGGGTGTGAGGGAGGGGGTTGGCAATTTTGGGGAGGATGGATACACGAGGGAAAAGAGAGAAACCAGCAAAAAGAGGTAAACTCAGCACTATTAATCTCGAGTCTTCTTGGGAAGCACACATAAAGGGTAATAGAATACCAATTGGGCTTGAAACACTTTCTCTTGGGCCGTTGGGTTGGTTTTTAGAGGTTTTCCCATTGAAGGAAATTCCAAACCTCTCAAAACTAGTAAATTGGGTGCTAGATTCAAAAATTCATATAGTACTTTGGGCCACAAAAATAACATTGCTTTTACATATATTCGTCACTAATATTACTTTTGTCATGCATCAATTGCAACATATCACGTTCTCATGTTACCAATTGAGAAAAAAAAAAGTAAAAATTTTGTTTCCTTATTGGACTATAAACAATCAACCATCATTTGGGGATCCCTACGAAATACTCAATAAATAATTACAAACTATTAATGTGATCTTTGTCAAGGGAATTCATTTTTTATTTTATTTGAGAAGTGTCAAGGGAACGAACCTCTGAATATAGCTTTGTGAAGACAATCAAATTTACT
Source organism: Quercus suber (assembly GCF_002906115.3). Taxonomy (NCBI): domain Eukaryota; kingdom Viridiplantae; phylum Streptophyta; class Magnoliopsida; order Fagales; family Fagaceae; genus Quercus; species Quercus suber. Next base: position 1,249,131 of record NW_027069532.1, on the reverse strand, counting down.
AGTAACAGAAAGGTAACAATATTACAAATTTTGTAAAGTCTCTTGTCAACTAGTAATAATATTACCAAAAAGATTCTAAATGAGAGTAAATCCTATTAACTCAACTAGTAAAATCTCTTCTCATCAAATAAGAGATATGAAGTTCGAACTTTGCTTACATTAAAAACCATTTGATGTCTTGTTTAGATGATAAAAATCAATTATCATGGAGAAGATGCCATATGTTGAAATTCTATTCTATCTATTAAAAAAATATTTATTTTCTTAAAAGACTAAATATTTCCAAATGGGAGATAAAAGAGATATAAATATAAAGGTGAATGTCAACTTAATATTAATTGAAAAGAAAAGTTTTATTTTTTTATTTTTTATTTTTAGAGAGTTTCAACCAATGACGTTTGCTTATGATGATGACTCTTTATGATTAGATCAAGACATAAATTGGTTTTGGGTGTTGGCGGGGATTGAACTTCAAATCTCTTATTTAGCTATTAAAGATTTTACGAATTGAACTAATTGGAAACGATAGTTGAAAAGAAAAGTTGAATACATAGCATACACACAGTAGCCAAAAAAAATCTTTATATTTTAGTTAGTCAAAGGATATTAATTTAGGGGCATAATTGTCACTTTAGAAAATAAAATTCTTCTAAGCCATAGTGGATCCCCATTTTTTAAAAAGGAAATTCATAAATTTCCAAATTGAGAATCCAATTGCCCATAGACATGGATTATCTTTACCTACAAAGATTGAAATGCTTAGAAATTTGAGAGGATTTACCCTAAACCAAAGGACTAGCAAGATAATATTTATTCCATTCCATTCCTCCAAAAAATGGGAGGAACACTCGTAAGCAACGTTATAAATATCATGTCAAAGAGCAATGCGATTTGCATAAGGGAATAGAATGTTTTACTACTCATTGATATCATGCACCTTTGGCATATATATTTGATAAAGCACAAATAGCCAATTTTTTTTTTTTTTTTAATAAATTTTTTTTCTTGTATCAGTCAAAATATCAATATCAGCTCAAACATTTGAAAGTTCTTCAATACGGTTATATAATTTATCTATAGGGAACATGCTCCCATTGATGTGTCAAGTACCTATTGGGAAAACTACATTTTAAACCAAGGTGGTCAATACCATACAAGTATCGACCGAATCGATACATGTACCAGTATTGAAACGTCAACGTTTCGTATCAGTTTAAATAGCGGGCATATCGGCCATGTACCAAGCGTATCGGCTGATTTCAGGTGTACCAACCGGTATAGAAAAAAGCTTTTTATTTTATTTTATTTTATTATTATTTATTTTAGTTTTGTAATTTTTGAATTTTTGTAAGGGCAAAATGGTAACTTACTTGCATTAACATATTAGTATTATTTATTTTCTTAGTATGCAATGAACAATTAAGCTTTCTGTCTTTTATATTATTATTATTATTATTTTTTTTTTTTTTGATGCTAAATCTAAACTACTACTACTACTATTTAAGGAGTTTCTTCGCTTCTCAAAAAAAAAAAAAATTTTAAGGAGTTTCTTCTGTTTGGATTGGATTTTTTTTTCCAAAATACCCTACAACCTATGTTTAAGTAAGGGCAAAACTTGGTAAAAATGCTTTTTTAACTTCCACTAAAACATTGCCTATAAAAGAGGACCACTCTCCATGATTCTCAAATTGCTTTATCCATTTATAAAAAAAAAAAATTAAAATTAAAACAAACACACAGTTCCTATACTGATAAAAACAAAAAAAAAACATATATTCTGTTATTGCAAAAAAAAAAAAAAAAAAAAAAAAACTCTGAACCCACATTTTAGTCACACACAACTCTAAACTTTTACCTAGCAATTTTAAATATCCCCATTATCATTAAGCAATTATTAAGCTGTTATGATGTTATCAAATTACTTTCCATCTCCAACTCTCTATATATATCATGTTGCTTCTTTTTTTTTTTTTTTTTTTTTGTGTGTGATGTGTATAATTCTCCCTATACCCGACTATCTAAAGAGTTCATTATCTACATTGGCCATGGTCAATAATATTTCAAATCATTGGCTTCTTTCTCCTTCAGGTTTGTATGAGTTTATTTTATATTTTTCTTTTGTTTTTATATAATTAATAGTGTACTTCATATATTGTAATTTTTTTCTTAATTTTATATTCACTATGAAATTAGAGGGTGGGAGAGAGAGACTTACTTTGGCTATGATATAGGTCAATGATGGCGTTATTCTTAGAAAGAGCATGTAATTAAGCAACTTAGCTCTATGTTGCTTCAAGTATTTTCTCTTTCAGGTTTGCTTTTTTCTAAATTATCTTTATCTTTATCTTTTTTATAATTCTTTTGTTAGCATTGTTAAGATTTTCATTATTAACATAATAAAGCATTGTGATAAAGTTACCTAATATATGTTAATACCTAATATATGTGTTAGATGAAGATGAAATTGCCAATTTTATTTTTGTGCTGCAATTAGTTATATGATTTTATTCCAATGTCACAAATTTTATGTCTTTAATTATTAACTAGTCTCTGATCACGCGCTCACGCGTGTGCTCCAAGGCTCTTCTATTTTTTTGGTAAAGATTAATAATTTGAATCCATTATAAATTAAGATTACTACATTTTCTAACCACAAAAAAACCTAAGGGAGTGATAAGTGTTATGTGTGGAGACAGGTTAATAATTTTAATATTTGGTACAAATGCATAACACTTATCACACCCCCTAGGTATTTTGGTTATTAGAAAATGTAGTAATCTTAATTTATAATGGATGCAAATTATTAATCTTTATCAAAAAAATAAAAGAGCCTCTAAGCACACGAGTACGTGCTTAGGGGCTAGTTAAAAACTTGAGATTTAATTTGTTACTTTCAAAACAACATGATTTAATTTGTTCTTTTTTGAAATTTCAAAAAGCTTAATCTATTACTTCTAAAATTGTAAGATTTTTTATTTTTATTTTTTCTGAATATTGTAAGATTTGGTTTGTTAAATCCTTTCTCAACCCCCCCCCCCCCAAAAAAAGAAAAAGAAAAAAAGAAAGAAAAAAAATTGTTACACCTCTAAATTCTAAATTGTAAGGTTTAAAACTTCAAAGTTATATTAGCCATTGTCAGGGAATTCTAGGTTTTTGCCCTTATTTTTCAAAAAATCTAGCAATATATCTCTGTTTTGAAACTATGTAAAACTCGATTGGTTTAAAATCGAGTTATGCTAAATGAAACTTAATTTTTTTTTTTTTTTGTGAAACTCGAGTTTATGGAACTCAAGTTCCATAATATTTTTTTTAATTAATTAATTAATTATTTATTTTTAAGTTTGATCCCCTATACTCGATTTTCTACAAACCGAGTTTTACATTGAAACTCGAGTTTTAAAATAGGAACAAAATTCTTTAGGGTCCGTTTGGTACTTGTGTTTAAAAACTGAAAATTGGTGTTTAAAAACTGAAAATTGTTATTTGAAAATATTTTTAAAAATACATGTAAATAAAAAAGTGCGTTGAAATACATAAAATATTATTTAAAAACTAAAAATAGTTGTTTGAAAATACAAACTAAACACTCTCAAAATAGTTTCAAAACAGAGTTGTATTGCTAGATTTTAAAAAAAATAAGGGCAAAAGCCCATTTGTACCACTTTAACAGTAGTTTAGGACACACTCATATGAGACGGCACACTGGGCTCAGTTGCAGTTTATTTTTTTAGAACACAGCTGATTCCTCTTTTTCTTTTTAGACAGTCACAGACTTACAGTGCAAGACAAGGAGCAAAGTTTCCGAGGCTTAGTTTTCCTTACGCCGGTAGTCTCTGCTCCTTAATCGCCGATTGAAATTACTGCAAAACCGAAAGGTACCTTTTTGTGTTTTTGGGTTTAGCCCATATTTTGTTGCAATTTATTTTGCGATATATCTTATGAATGGTTGTGAAATTTTTGATGATTGATGATGGGCATGAGTGTTTGTGTTTCGTTATACATTGCTCTTCTCTAAAGTTTATAGAAACGTTTTAAGACGGTTTTAGATTTGCAATTTTTTTGGTCTCTCTGGTACTTGCAAACCAAATTTTTGTGGGTTCGAGTCGGGTTAATTGCTAAAATCTCTCGTCGTCAAATAAAGAAAACCTGGGATCGAATCCGCCAGCACAAATCCTTGTTGAATGACTTGTTATGCTTCACTTAGTCAATGTCCTTAAAACACTTTAAAACCTTAAAAATTTAAACATGGCATTCGGTGTCTCGGTGAACTCCTCAATCATCTATACACTGTCAAGGTTTTGATTGTTTGCAGTTACAAACTTCTGGTTTAATCCCTTTAATAGATACAGTTCTATATATAATTCTAATCTTTTATATTTTCAAACTTTGTATTCTTATAATCATATAGTGCCTGGTTTAACAGCAGGGAGTTTCTTTTAGTTGTATTTCTCTAGAAATATCATCTAGATTGCAATTTTGTGAGAAAAGTTGGGCCAATTCTCTGTTGTTTATAGGCTACTAACTTCTGTTTTCCAGTGCATAAAACAAGTGGATTACCCATTTTAGTCCTCCTAGTTTCAAAATCCCTTGGTTTCCTTATTGAATGTATATGATTTATTTCACTTTCTCATTCTGTTAGTCCTCCTAGTGAATTGTAAAGCAAATAATAAGCTATTCAAATAACCCAAAAACAACTGTCTTATTGTTTCACAAACAATTATTGACCAATTGTGAGATATTATAATTCTCTCTTAATAACATTTTTTCAGTCCCCACCCCTCCAAAATGTCTTGTAGCACAGATATCACTTGCTAGTTGCTACAAAGTACAAACTATAGAGCCTTGAAGCCAGCCTTCCTAAAAATCTTACCTCTATTTCCAGAAGTGCCCTGGAACTTCCTAAAATTTGGTTTTATGTTTATATATATATATATATATATATTTTTTTTTTTCTATGTTTATATTATATATATATATATATATATATTTTAAAAAACCAAATTATGATCATATATGCAGAGAAATGAAGTTTCTGGATTGGTACTTAAAGATTGCGTTAATGTCAGCTGGTATTGGAGCTTCAATGGAGTTTTTTATGATCAAAACCGGCTTCTGTGTGAGAACCCTCCTTTTCATTGCACAATCTTATCCTTTTGTGTTCCTTTTTCATCTATGAACTTGATTGTATGATTTTAGCTAGAAAAATTCTTTAAGAAGCAAATTTGGTTTATGATTGTGTGAAACTTGGCCGCATTGAGTATTATACAGTCTTGGAAACTTACTTTGATTGATAAAGCAATCTGCTTTATTTTCCAATTATGTTTGTACTGGTTTGCATCAAGTAATGAGAGACTTGTGGCTACAAAATGCCTGTTTCACTAATTAAAAAGATCGTATCCAGTGCATAAAGCTTCCACATTTGTGGGGTCTAAGAGAGGTGATTTGTAGGCAGCCTTATCATCATTTATCTTTTGGCGCCTGTTTCAGTAATTACAATTTGAAAATTTCCAGAATCAGATTTTGATTATTTATATTGTCCATATTATAGTTTGCTTATAAATGACAAATCTTACTAATTATTAGAGTCGTATTGTCAAAGTGAAAACAGGTATTGTTTCTACTGAACCTCAGTCCTTGAAGTTCACCTAGAACTAGTTGTATAACTTAAGTTAGGTGGCCTCATTGGCATATGACATCACACTCGCATATTTTTTGTTACAGTATTCGATGATGGGTTGCTGGTTTCGTGCTTGTGATGAAGCTTCATCTTTACCAATTGAATGAGTTTTCCACCCTATCCAACTGCCTTCTTATCAGTAAATTTAGCTATTGTTAGTGATATAGCTATTATTGTTGTCAAATGTCATTTGTTGTCATTAGTCAATTCCTTCATTGACCCATTCTGTAAAGATTATTTGTTACATTCTGTCAATTGATTCTTATTCTAACAATGTTATTATGTTATTGTGCAGATGACAAAGTGACTGTTCTAGAGTCAGAGAAGAGGGCTTGGGAGAATTCCCCAGAAGCTCAGGCAATCAGGGAAGCACTTGATCCTTGGAAAAATAATGACGCTCAAGCAAGAAAAAATTCGTAGCTTTCTGCTGTTGCAGTATGCGTTCCTCAGGTTTATTTCTTTGATGGTTTAACAGTATCTTAGGACCTTTCTTGTGGATACCGATGCATTTTCTCACAATAATTGGACGAAACTAGTCTGTCTGAGTTTCAATGTTTCAAGCGTAATGGCCCAAATTGATATCTCCAGTGTAACCAAGTTTCCTGAATTATGAGACTGCTCCACAAAACAAAATAAAAATAAGTATTGTTCAATTCAGAAGGCTGTTTTTATCCTTTTCGTGGTGCTTTCTTTTTTTAAATTCCTGTATACCTTAAGAACAAATTTGATCTTACTGGTTTTCTCCCTTCACCTAAAATTAAAGACCCTGAGAAGTCCTTGCATTACAAAATCACAACCTAGGAACTACAGATAACAACTACAACTAGGAAACAGGTTACAGAACTCAGAGTAACTCTCTGCCTCAGTTACAAGCTAAGAACTAGCAGGACAAAAAGGATTTGCAGAATAGAACCTTCAATCTCAATTCTCAACTCTTATATTAGCTATAGAACAGGGCTTGCTACATTGACTGCTGATGTATTTATTATAGATAATTTCCAAAGAGTAATGAGCAATGCTAGAGACTAGAAAAAAATTCTTTAACTTGCTGAGGTAGGTACATGTGACTTAAGACAAGCAATAGGGTGGTACTTTAGTTTTAGGGCTAGTTGATGCTAAAAAAATCAACTCAATTTGAAAAAAAGTAACCGTCTCTACCTTTGTTCTAATTGGTTGAACCTATGCAGAAGAGTCGAAATTGACCCCTCAAGATCGATGTAATTATCTGTTGATATCCAAATTAGATTTATAATTTTCTCTTTTTAATACGGGTTGGGTTCAAGTTACACCTGGTGTAACTCTAAGCAATGTTACACTACTTAATATTTTTTAATTGGATACGAATATTAACAAATTCACCGTTAGATTACATTATCTTTGTATATTCTTTACGCTTGTAAAATTTCAAGGTGATCAAAAATTAATATCCATGTCATCAATCAATTGTTAAAATTCAAATTTTTGTAGTTTAAAATAATGCATAAAATATGAATTTATGGATCAAATGGTAAACAGCATCCGATTGATATGAAAATTGGCATGTATGTTAAGAACATATAAAACATGTAATTCAACGGTTGAATTTTCAAAATATTAATTTAATAACAAGTTATTGGATGGTGTAACATTGCTTAGAGTTACACCAGGTGTAACTTGAATCCAACTCTTTTAATACATTTTAATCAAAATTTGGCATATGGTTAGTAAATCAATAATCAAAGTTATCAATTTGTAATATTTAAAGATGATAGAGAAAGATTTGTAGTATTGTTACCTTTCTGTTACAATTTGTCAAGATTTGTAATAATCAATGCCCTTTCTGTAATATTGTTACCTGTCTGTAATATGGTGGTTATTTAAATTGATTGTCTTCACAAAGCTATATTTAGAGGTCCTTACCTTGACAAAGGTCACATTAATAGTTGAAATTATTTATTGAGAATTTCATATGGATCTCCAAATGGTGGTTGATCATTTACAGTTTAATAAGGACACTAAATTTTGACATTTTATTTTTTACAATTGGTAACATAATATGTTGCAATTGATGCCTAACAAAAGTGATGTTAGTGACTAGTATTTGTAAAAGCAATGTTACTCTCACAACTTGCCAGTATTGTAAGTTGTGAAAAAGGGTTTTGACTTTTGAAAATAATTGTCCTATCATTGCCTTCTACAGTCATGCATATTGATAGATTTGGTGTTAAAGTTAAACGACATATTCTCTTTTACACAAATCGGATAAGACATGACATGTAAGCTTATTGTTGAGTTCGTTAATGATACTCTATGCCCCATCGTTATTAAAGGAAAATGAATGCACCTATCATTTGCAAGTAATAGTAAGATTTCCAACTGATTTTTCATTATTTGTATGTATACAAAAGTAATACAACATTCACGTTTCACTCTTCCAAATCTCAAGAAAGCAGATGATGATCCCAAACCACAAACTCCTTTATTTGCAAACCTGAGGCAGTATTGGCAAGCCATAAAACAAAATAAAACCCACAACCTTTACTCCTTATAGTCACGAATGCGAAGCGCGCGCGCGCACACACACAAAAGGTTTAGTTGTAGGCATCAGGGTGTGCCAAGAGGTAGGCCTCAATAGCCTTGAAAAGTCCTGCAGCCTTTTCTTTTCCAGCCTTAATTTGCTCTTCCTTGATCTCATGCGCTCCCTTTGTGTGGTACTTGCTGGTGCTCTTCAAGACGGATCCTCCATCATGGCTTGCCACAATCTTGATCTCATATGAGATTTTCTCGAGTACTTCACTCAAAGCATCACCCTCAATCACACTGTAACCATATGTGAAGTTTGCGTGGTCGACCTCATCAATTCTATGCTTCACATACTTGAATTGACTGCCTGAAAAAATATAGTAAAAACCTTTGTTACTCACCTCTTCTCTAGGATTCAAATCCAGGTTATCCATTTATAAGAGAATCAAATAATGCCATTGAATCACAAAACTCTTAAAGAATATTTTTTTAATTTTTAAGAATGAAAGATGATAGTAATGACATTTTTTCTCGCCTTCTAAAAAACAAGATAAGTACTTCTAAATTGCTAAACAAATGATGTGTTGGAGATGAGAATATAAACGAATTATACCTTCGCCAAAGGTTATCTTCTTGATGGTTCCAGGGCCTCCATTTCCTTCAATGATTTCAGCACTCTTAATGGCATGAGGTGCAACCTTTGGGATGAGATTGTCAGCATCAAGGACAAAAGCCTTGAATAGCTTGGCTGGTGGTATAGCAGAGGTGGTCTCGGTCTCGTATGTGAAAACACCCATGATGCCCTTGAGAGTTTGAAACTGGAAAGTGATGAAATGAAGATTGAAAGGAGGGTTGATTGAACTTGGGAGTGTTTGAGTTGGCAAGAAGTGAGTGCTAGAGGGTGGTACTTATAGCCTAAATGAATTGAAGATCAAAGAATTCTCTTAATTTCTTAATTAATTAATTAGTTTATTTTTTGGACGCCCTCATTATGACAAGGGTGATAATTTTCTAAGAAAAGCATTTATAATTTAGTCAAAGAAAGCACATTTGCAAATTGGCCTAATAAAATACACCCCATTTGATTCCAAATGCTGTCTTGACCACATTTTATTTCCGAGATATGTAACAAAAAGTCTCTAAAGACATGTGAAGAGAACAAACTTATGGATCTTGTGAGCTAACAGTAACAAGATAAAAAAAAAAAAAAAGATGAAGGAACCTAAGTAGTATTTGGATTTTTAGAACTTCATAAGTTCTTTCTGCCTTCTGGCACATAATTTATAGATTCATGATCAAATTACAAATCATTCATTTAGAGTTACTTTAGATAGATAGATAGATGACACAAGCCACAAGGTAAGATCATCGAAATACTTTTGGCCAGCTACATGTTGCAGCATCTCTTTATTATTATTATTTTTTATATAGGATATAAATTTTACTTTAGTCTAATTTAAATGTATATTTTGTGGGTTCCAGTTAGCTCTATTGGTAAAGTTTTTGAAGGTTGAATATGAGATCTAGAGTTCAATCTCTGTTTAAACTAAAAACTGATTGGTGTTTTGGTTTGATGATAAAGAGTTATCATCAAGAGTGGATACTATAGGTTGAAACTCTAAAAAAAAAGGTATTTATGTGTGTGAAACCCCCTCTTGGAAACCTAACTCTCGACCCTTACCCCACCCATCTCACAAGAACTTTGTACTTGTGGAGTGATCATCACGGCAAGGATGTGCGGTGATGTGGTTGCAGCATCTAAAAAAAAAAAGGTANTAAAAAAAAAAGTATGTGTGAAACCCTTCTTGGAGACTTGACTCTCAACCCTTACTCTACCCACCCTATAAAAATTTTATACTTGTAGAGTGACCACCACGCCAAGGATGCATAGTGGTCATATTGTAGCATCTCAAAGCAAGAGGAATGGTCAAAGTTAATTGACAACTCAGCAATCATGGCAAAAGTTTTGCAAGAAAGATCAGACTTGAAAGAGAATCCATATATGAGGGTGTAGATGAATCATGAATGTATTTTTTTTTTTTTTTTTTTTTTTTGGATCTAAGTAAAAATGAACTGAATTATATGGGTTGATAATGGTGAGAATTCATTTCATTATTAAGATTTTTAATTTAACAATATATATATATATATATATATATATATTTGAAAGAACAATATATATTATTACTATTACATCATTTATAATTTTAATTGATGTGATTCTAAATACACTTTTAAATTTGTAAGATTTAATCTGAACATTAAATTTATCTATTTAAATTGTAGAGTATCAATTTTTAAAAGTTAGTTAAATGTTAATAATTAATTTAAAATAGGAAGAATTAGAAATTTCTTTAAAAGATGAATATTGTGTTGGAAATGGTCAGCAATATACCTTACAAAGTAAGCAATATCTAGAATGCCCAGCATTGAGGTTTTTCAAAGTCTTGCCCCCCTCAGAACGACTTGAAGCTTGACTTTCATTCAGCAATATATGGCTGGCGCCGGTCAGCATTGGCCACCCTTATCCTATTGTTTTCACAATAGTATTTTTTGACAATTGAAATTTCAGCTGATATAATAATGAAACCATTCCCATTAAATGGCGTAAATTGACCAAGTATAAAGAAATCTTCTATTTTCTCCATTGATAGACTTATTTTTATTTTAAGATAAATATTAATAGTTTCCTTAAGGGCATTGATTTAGGAATTATTTTTAGGAACATTTTATGGAAAAACAATAAAGTAATTAGTTTTTCTGACAGTTTTTTTATTATAATTTTCATGAAAGTGATGTTAAAACTTTCATAATATAATTTATTAACAATTGTCTTAAAAGTGTACGTTGACATGCCATTTATTTTAATTGTGAATGTAAGTAATTTTGTTTGGGACTTGAGAGTAACATAAAAGGACTGAAATAGAATCATTTTATAACATTATTACTATTATACTTTTTTTTTTCAATTAATTTTTAATTTTTAAATTTAAATAAATGGTTAACGTTAAAGCAAGAAAAATCAATAAGCCATTTGTCTGAATGCGGGTTCTAGAAGACTTGCAAGAAAAATCGCTCATGGAGTGTATTAGTATGATGTTTGCCAAGGACCTTCCGATACCTAAGTTAGCACTTCAAAGAGATCTCTTACAACTCTGAACATGCAAGAGTTGAAATATTTCACTTGTACCTTTGAAATTGGCAGTGTGATTTCATCCATTTTCCTTATAGGAGGCGTAGTGTGGGCATGCAGTAATTGGAAATGTGATCTTCGGTGACTATTTTTATATTCAAAAGATATGAGTTGGCGGAGGCTCTTCAGGCGTGGTGCTTAAGTATCGTTCTGGTCATGTGATTGTAGGGTAGTAGTTCTTGATGCCTAGATGGCTGAGACATCCTTGGACGACCTTCCTAGATATAGACATGGCCTTTTAAACAAGGTATAGGTTGAAATTTATTCCCTATCATCATTAAATCTAAATCCATTTGCTTAGATTCCTCCCAATATTGAAAGGAATGAAAATTTGAGGTTTTGATGAGGGAAAATGGAGAAATGGATGTTACCTCCTATTCATTTCATTCTTTCTCAATTAGGGTTTGTTTCAGAACTGCTTATTTTGCTGAAACTAAATTTTTTTTACTAAAAGCACGTAGAAAAAGCTAAAAGTTGAGAGCAATGAGACCCACTTTAAGAGCAAAAATAAGTTAAAAAGTAAAATAAGCTAACATTTTTCAAATTTCAAACGCAATCTTAAACTCCCAAATAAAATTAAAACTCCTAAACAAGAGAATGAAAGGAATATTCTAAAATTATTCATTTACCTCCTCTTGAACAAAAGGTAAGTTTTCTGTGATTAAATCTAGATTTTTGATATTTTAATATAGAAAAGTTTAAATAAAGTATATATATATATATATATATATTAAAATGAGAGTTTGAATAATGATTCACAAGTTATAAAAGGAGAAAATTGTAGTTTAAAATATGAATGAAGCTTTAAGTCTGTTTTCCTCAATGTAAGGATTAATTACAATCACCCACTCTACACAATAGGAGTATATGTAATTTGTACCATAAATTTCAAAATTTTGCATTCAATAACATAATTCATATTATAGGAAAATTGTTGTATACTCCCGGAGTACCATAAATACGTACCATAATAAAGTTTTAGTGGAACTTACTATTTATGTCAGAGTGGAGAGTACGTATTTATAATACTCTGGGAGTACTTAATAATTTTCCCATATTATAAATTGTAATGTCCATTCTAAGTTGACAGCTAATCAGTGTAAAATTTTTCAATTTAGTGGATAACAATCTACCTCAAACTATGATAGATATGGCAGAAAGTTTTCATTACACTTAAGAAGGTGTTACACAAATAGTCAACACTGAAAGCCAAAAGAGAGTTCAAGAGAAATTTGGTAGGCTATGATAGTGGGCGGTTGCCATTATTGAATGAAAGTTTTGGTTTTGAGATCTGAATGTAAGTCAATTTCTTAAAGGTTCTTTGTTTGTCTAAATGACAAAATCTTTTCTTAGAAAATTATGATTCTCTTTGGACGGTGGGAACATTCAAAAAGAAAAGCACGTTATCTACGTTCTTTGATCAACGAGGTCACATTATTACAAACGAAACCCTTTATTCTCAGTCTATAAATACCACCCTCAGATACTCAAGCTTGCAAACTACCTAAAGTTCAATAAACTCATCTACTCCTTTCATTCTTCATTTGATTACTTTCATACTTAATATCTCTAAGGCCAACATGGGTGTTTTCACTTATGAAACTGAGACCACCTCAATCATTGCACCCGCTAAGCTATTCAAGGCTTTTGTTCTTGATGGTGACAACCTCATCCCAAAGGTTGCACCTCATGCCATTAAGAGTGCTGAAATCATTGAAGGGAATGGAGGTCCCGGAACCATAAAGAAGATCACCTTTGGTGAAGGTTCGTTTCTATATCCTAATCTCCAATGTGTTAATTTCCTCCTCCTCAATTACATAATCAAGGTACTAGTTATTAATATGATATTTGGCTCTCAAAAATAAGAATTTTACCTCCAAAGTAATAAAAGGGATCAGACACAATTGCTATTTTTATTTTTTTGGCTCTCATAGCAACATATGTAGATATTGTAAAGAGGTAACAAAATGTTTTCTCTAAAATTTTCAGGTAGCCAATTCAAGTATGTGAAGCACAGAATTGATGAGATTGACCATGTAAACTTCACATACTGCTACAGCGTGATTGAGGGTGATGCTTTGAGTGAAGTACTCGAGAAAATCTCATATGAGATCAAAATTGTGGCAAGCCCTGATGGAGGATCCATCTTGAAGAGCACCAGCAAGTACCACACAAAGGGTGAGCATGAGATCAAGGAAGAGCAAGTTAAGGCTGGCAAAGAAAAGGCTGCGGGACTTTTCAAGGCTATTGAGAGCTACCTCTCAGCACATCCTGATGCCTACAACTAAACCTTCTGTTGTGTATCTGTCCCCTCAAACAGGAGCAAATCTTGTGGCTTTCATGTTTTATTTTTAGCCAATACTGCTTTTGGGCTTTCTAATAAAGGAGTTTTTTTTGGTTTTGATTCTTGTGATATTTCAGCTGGAAGAGCTAGAAGTGAATGTTAAATTACACTTTAAATACAATAATGTAATGAAATCATCTTGAAATTAAGGGTCCGTTTGGTTCATGTAAAATATTTTCCGGAAAAGGAAAATGCTTTCAGGTTGTTTGGCTGTCTCGGAATTCGTTTTACGGAAAATCAATTCCGGTGTTTGGTTCGTTCAAATATTTTACAGAAAATGCTTTCCGTTTTTCGGAAAATTAATTCCTATGTTTGGTTCGGTCAAACATTTTATGAAAAATGTAGGACGTTTTTTTATGGAAAATCAATTCCCATGTTTGGTTTGTGGATCATTTTACGAAAAATATGAAATGTCTTACAAATTCCTGCACCTGCATTACCTAGACAAACCTGTAACAGTACAAAACTAATCATCCACTTCAACATCAAAAATAATCATCCAAATTCAGACACCTGCATTGTCTAGACATATCTGTAACAGTACAAAAATAATCATTCACTTCAACATAAAAAATAATCATTTAAATATACCCATAATATTTATATAAAAACAGCCACATCAATCGTTTACCATTGGCATTACACCTCCATGGTGTACAAAAATGATACATACTCATGGTATCTGAATAGTACAAATACATAATTTGGACAATTATATCGTCCAAATAATACAAAAGACTACATATTTAATACAAATGGCAGGTTAATACTAGTACTACAACAAAAGTCAATTCCTAAAGCTACCGTCACAATCAACATGAAACAGACAAGTCAAAGTTGTGCGAACAAAAAACCATCCAATCACAGCTTTCTCAGCCTAGCATTCTTGGTTAGAAATCCCCGTGTTGCCTTCTCATTTTCACAAAGATGGTCAAACGCAGTTGTGAGCATGTCTTCACTATACCCATTCGCCATCATAGCCATGACCTCATTGTAAAGAGCTGTGTAATCCACCGGGCCCCGGTTGATTTCTTTCAGAGCCACAACTATTTCCTTCAGTTGATCAGACAGATCAGTCAGCACACTATCATCAGCATTAGAAGGTGCACACCCTCTTTTGCAGAACTTGGAAATTCCTGACCCAGTGGTGGATGACTTGATTGCATTCTTTCCTTTCTCGACCACACCTTCCTCCACATTGCCTACAATAAACTCAGGACTGTCCCCATTGTCTGACTCATTCTCAATATCCACATAGGACTTAGAAAAGCCACCCGTGGCTATGTCCTTCCCCACAACAATAACTAATTCATCATACATCTCAATTTTTTTTGTTTAGATACTCCGCATGCTTTCGATGTGCCTGTAAGGGAGAAAGGAACGTATAATAACAATGCAATAATTACTTCACTCATAAATTTAATATTCAATTCAATATACATGCCAATAAATGTTTTAGGTCAATGATAAACAAAAAAAATCTGTTATTATTTGAAAAACAAAGTGGGTGTCCATCCTTATCAAATTAAACATAAAATCATGGTGTGGAGTAGATGCTGAGTTTAACATCTAGATATGGTGGTGTGACATTACTTTTGGATTATGGACAGTAAACTGTACTAGGTAGGATTAAGGTTAAGCATTACGATTGTGGACCCATTTAGGACCCTTAATTCTTTGGATAAAGTTTACTATGATAAAGTTTACTTGACACAATTATATAACTTACTAAAACTTCATCTGACCTCTAACATTTAATTCATAGATGCCTTCTTTGAAACTCTGAATATCTTTTCAAATAATTCTTTGCCTTCAATTTCCAAACTAAAATTTCAATTTCTAGACAAAAACATATATTATCATTTATATTAAGAAAATATAGTAGGAAGCCATACCATGACTTCTTCTTGGTATGTCTTTGTGTCGCATGTTATCATTTTGAGGTTATCATCCCAACCAAAGCCACTCTTCTTTCAAAGTTTCTCAATAGTGGACCACATGGTCCTTAAAGTCCGCATCTGATTGTCAACATAGGAGGGGTGGCACTCAACCCCAAATTGGGCACTTATCTCCTTCGCTACAAGAGCAAAGGAGCCTGCCTTGAAGGCGTTAGACAGCTTGTTGCCCTTTGCAGCCTCTTGCGCAAGTATCCTAAGCATCATTTCATGCATGGGTGGCAGCCACCTAAACTTCTTGCTGCTGCTCACCTTCTCTTTGCCCTTTGACATTACTACATATGAAAATTGTATAGTCAGAGTAGCATTTAAAAATGAGAGTAGCATTTAGTAATTATGCTTAGAATATGAACAGCAAATCAAACACACATACAACCATGCTTATAAATGTGCACAACAGAATGACACATGCTAACACTAGAAACGACAATGTAATACCATCAAATAATAATGTAATGTTGAAAATACTTTTTCATTCCGCCACCAGAAGTCTATAGTAAATACATTGTCTTTACAAAAAAAAAAAAAAAACACATATTACAATCATAAAAATCTAAATAAAGTACTACTCTCCACTCCTGATATAATCAGACCACATAGCTTGGCATATCTCATCTCTCTTAGCATTCCACGATCTATTGTCTTCAACGGACTTCCGACGTGATTGTGTTTCTTGTTGGGGGTCACTAGACTCTACTTTGTTCATTGCATCTTCCATAATATGGTCATGTGGTTTAACCCCCATAATGTGATTATGAACCACACAACATGCTAACACTACTTTCACTTGGGTTTCAAAAGACCAAAATGGTTCTGCATCCAACACTCGAAAACGTTTCTTCAACACTTCAAACCCTCGCTCAATGGTAGTTCTCAATGAAGAGTGTCGAAGGTTGAACAATTCTTTCTCATTCTCAGGAGGACGATCACTAAACTCTTTCAAGTGATATCGCACACTCCGATAAGGAGACAATATTCCATTTTTATTACCATACCCAGCATCACCAAGATAATATTTACTTACATATATTCAAAAATAAAACCAAATCACTACTATGCTTAGGAAAACGCACAATATTTATTAAACTAATAAACCAAAAAGGTGAAGTAATCGTATAATACCGTTAGGAATTGAAAATACCCTTGGCCTAGCAAATGCATCAGTTAACACACATGAATCATGTGCACTGCCTTCCCATCCAGCCAATACATAAGTGAACTTTAAGTCAAAACTAATGGCAGCTAACACATTTTGCGTGGTTCCATCTTTGCGACCACGAAATCTTCCTTGTATTTCAGGTGGCATAGATGCATGACCATATGTACCATCTATTACTCCAACACAATTCTAATTTTCGACAGATATAATGGTTTAAAATTACACAAATCTTCACAATTTACAAAAATACACAAGTCGCAATATTTACCTTAAAATATGGGTAGAACCTTCTGCGATTCCTTATCTCTGGGGGTGTATCTTCGCCACTTAGTCTTATTAGAACTCTACATAATTTCAGGACCCCCTTGAGGATGACCTTGAAGTATCTATGAACAGTCTTAGTTGATCTATAGATCCGACTACCCATTACACGGAACCTCACATTATGACCAATAATGGTAAGAAAATGAACACTTGTTTCGTAACAGACGTGAATAGTCGAGCGTACGTGTGCCCCCTCAGTGAGGATGTGACATAAGTGGTGGAAAGCTATAGGCTTCATCCTAAGTTGATTCATACAATTTATCTCACTTCCGTGCATAATACTATTTATGTATTCCTCTCTATTGGCTGCATGATTAATATAAGGCGCCCTAGGCAGTTGTCTATGTCTATGTTGCAATTTCCTTAACAATGCAACCCCCACAAGGAGGACAGATGCAACTGAGGCAAGAATTGCAGCTTTGGTTTTTTTCTTCATCTAACAAAATCACAAACACTGAGGTCTAAGAGGTATGTAAACAAGCATGCTATTGATTACACAGTAAATAAAAACAGCCACAAACAGAAAACATCCAAACCACATTGATAACGAGTGCCAAATCACATTGCATTCTATTTACAATCAATATTTACACCATCACAATACCATCACATTGATAACTGCACATTGATATCATCACAATACCATCACATTGCATTCTATTTTCAATCACCTATATACCCAATGCACCTTCAATTAAGGTTTAAACACACACATATTCTAATGCAAGAAAATAATAACACCAACATGAGTTTTGCAAATGTAAGCTAAATGATGAAAAAAATCATACAATTTAGTCATGTCTCAAGCGTGAAAGTATACATAACCCAATAGGCAACTACATAACATTTGCTACATCAAAGTATACATATCAAGCTCCAAAACTGTATACACAAAACCCAACTAGCCAAAATTTACACAAACCCAACTAGCCAAATTAAAAAAAAAAAAAAAATCCCAATCATGGGTCAAGCTCTAAAATTTCTACACATAACCCAACTAGCCAAATTCAAAAAAAAAAAAAAAAAATCACAGCAAAAGTTCTACACATAACCTAACTAGCCAAATTCTAAAAAAAATCACAGCAAAAACCAATCATGGGTCAAGCTCCAAAATTTCATACGGTAACCCAACTAGCCAAATTCTAACCAAAAGCACAGCAAAAACATTGATAACCCTAAACCCAATCATCAATAATACACAGTTTAAATAAAAAAATGGATAATAAAAAAAATTAAATAAAAACAGTAAATAATTATATAAATAAATAAATAAATATATAAATATTTATATAAATATAAATATAAATATAAATATAAATAAATAAATAAATAAATAAATAAATAAATAAATATATATATATAAAATGCGATCGGATATGAGAGGTGGGTCGGGAGGATGGGTTGTGAGGGGATGTGGATCGGACTTGTGCTTGGATCGGACTTGTGTATGGATCGGAGGTGAGGTCAGGTGAGGTGAGGTGTATGGATCGGAGGAACAGTCAACTGGAGAAGGAAAACTCACCGTGGGTCTGCATTTGGCTCGATGATTGGACTACCGTGAGGGAGAGGATCGAGTGGCTAAGCTCGGCATGACCCAGAGTGGCTGGATCGGTGGTTGAGGTGAGGTGAGCTCTCTTTTTTCTTTGGCTCTCTTCTTTCTCGGTGTGAATGGCTGGATCGGTGGTTGTGCGAAGGCTGAGCTCTCTTCTTTCTCGGTGTGAGTGGCTAGAACAGCGGTTGAGGTGAGGTGAGCTCTCTTCTTTCTCTGGCTCTTTTCTTTCTCTCTCTCTCTCTCTCTTTTGCGCGTGACCCGGAAATGGTTTGAAGTGAAAATGAAAGTGTAAAACCATTTCCGGGTCAAAGGAGTAAATTACTGGTCAAATGATACTGATTTTCTGGAAAATTCTATTTTCCGTGGCTGCCAAACATGCGGGTTAGGTGGAAAATGATTTCTTGAAAGCGTTTACCACCAAAACAAACGGACCCTAAAGTACTACTTGCAAATGTTGTGTGCACGACTCCCCTAACCCCACCAAAAGTGTGTGAATTTGAGAATTTAGTGGGATTTGTATTATATAAGGGCTAAATTCCTGTTGGAGTGCGAGACATTACAACTTGAGAAAGGACTAAACCACATTTACGTCATACTTCAAAAGGTTTAGTTAATTTACAAGAATTTTATTGATGGATGCTCTAAGGGCATTCATTAATGAACAATTTTAGAAATTTTTTTATGAAAAAAAAAAA